>NC_051067.1:6472676-6772676 GCF_004664715.2 Peromyscus leucopus
CCTCCTCCTGTAGGAGGTGCCACTTTAATTCATTAGCTCTGCTTTTCCACTGGTGACAATAAGAACCTCTCTCCTTGCATGTCACATGAAACTGACCAGCAAATCACATTGGTACAATTTCCACATACATTTTCAAATGTACTGCTTCCCGCCACCACTACTGTGACTCTGAGAGAGGGTTTTATTTTAATCTCTTCAGACTGGTCTCTGGGGCCTGTGTCATCTCTAAACATAGTAGCCTGGCTGACCTATGACATGTGAGTGATTACATGCCACTGCTATCCAGGGCACAACAACAACTGATTTCCCGCCTTATTCAGAGTAATTGAAAAACTAAAGACACCTTGGTGAGGTGCGAAGCCCTGCACGGGCTGATTTATGCCCCTGTCGTCTGCTCTTGACCCACTTGTTTACTCAGCTTCAAGTTCACGGCCTCCATTAGGCCTCCAGATGTGCAGTTCACGGCACTCTGCCCACAACCCTGTCTTCCTCAGACAGCGCTCTTTCCACCTTTAACAGATGTCGCTTTCTTAGCAAACTTTCTCCAGTTCTTTTTGCTCCTTCTCTATTGTTCTCCATAGCATTTATGACCCTCTAATAGATCCCATTTCCTGCCTGTCCTGCTCACTGTCTTGCCTAACCAGAATGGAAGCTCCATGAAAGCATGTTGTCTAGAGTCTCAGTAATTGTCAAAAGCTGGATGAGCCTGCTTTTTGTGCTTTAAAGTTATCTGCTGTATGTATGTGTATATGTGTGTATATATGTGTATGTATGCATGTGTGTATATGTGTGCTTGTGTGTATGTGTGTGTATGCATATATGTCTGTGGGTATGTGTGTGTTTCTGTTCCATCAATTCCAATGTTTAAAAGTTCTTTAAAGAGACTATTGTAGCACAAGATAGCCTGTAGTAGGCACTCAACATGTGAACCATGTTTAATTACTTAATTCTTCCAATGAATGATGTCATTTCTATGACTGGTTAGGAAATTTAAGATTTGAATAGATAATAATGCTGAGGGTTAAGTCTTTTCTGGAGCTTTCATTATCACCCTCTCATTAGACTGTGTTCTTCAAATATCCATGAGTGCTAAGCTTCCTTTGGAAAGTGAAAAAGGTCCACATGTTACAATATATATGTCCAAACACATGCATGCCCATACATGCCCATGTCTACATATGTCTATGCCTATGCATGCCCACACACATGCATACTCCTATATATGTCCATTCACATGCTGCCTCTACATGCTCATTCATGTGCATCATACTCATATACATGCATGCACATGCCCTCACACAAGCATATCCTCCACATGCATGTCCATGCATGCCCTTATACAAGCATGCCCTCACACAAGCATGCCCTCCACATACATGCACATGCCCATGCATGCCCTCACACAAGCATGCCCTCCACATGGATGCACATGCATGCCCACATATGTGAACAACATACACATCTATGCTTGTTAAACTCATTTTACTGTGTTTTTGGTACTGAGAGGCTATGGCCCTTTTCTGATATGACATTCCTCACTGATGGGATTTTTCCAAGGTGAGAGACATACTATCCTCACTCATTTTCTCCTCTGTCTTTCAGCATGTGTGCGTAGCTCTCTGAAGTTTATCAAAACACTGCCACGAGCTCGTTGTCCCCGCCACATTGTGCTTTTCTGATAGTCTCAAGTTTCCGACCTAGCTCCTTGAAGATAAAAATTCATTTGTAATCTGTCCTGAAGTCAACTGTTCTTCCATGGCTCGGCTATCTGCTGCTGTGAAAAAGATAGCGCTGCACAATATGAAATAAATTGAAATTAGAGTCACAGGGAAGCATGTGGCAGCCGCACCACCAAGGGGCTGCTTGGCGAAATAGTGTCTGTTTCCTGGGCTCCATGAGCAGGACTAGGAGCTGGGCCTTTGACAGGGTGGGAAATGTAGGACAGTGCAGGCAAGTGAGATTAAGTAAGCTGTGTTTTACCTATAAATGTCACAAAATACAACAGCTCTGTAAACAGCAGTCTCAGCATGGTATCAATCTGTACCACCATCGTCATTAAGTGACAACAGCGTCTTCTGCCTGAATGTCAATCATCAGAATGATGTCATTGTCTGTTACCTGTATATTATCATTATCATCAGTATGGCATCACTGTCCTCTGCCTGAGTGCCATCATCAGTATGACATCATCAGTATGATGTCATTGTTCTTTGCTCGTATACTATCATCACCATCAGTCTACTATTAGCATCCTCTGCCTGTGTGTTACCATCACTATGACATCACTGTCCTCTGTTCTCTGCCTGCGTTTTGTCAACAGTACAAACATAGTCATGATCATAATGGTTCTCTGTTGCAAAACCCAATGTGGCAATTTGACATGAAGTGGGCAGGGATACCACTTTGATTGGATGTGAAAGGGATAGGAATGCCACTTTGATTGGATGTGAAAGGGACAGGGATGCCACTTTGGCTGTTCCACTTAGAGGACATATATCAAGGACAGATAAAGTCAAGGCTCACAATTTTCTTAAATATGCAGTGAGAGACACCCAGATCCTTTGGGACTACAGGCAGAATCAACACCAAGAGCCACACCCTAACTGGGATGGTGTGGTTTTTCTCCTAGTCCCCATGGGTAGCTCCCAGTGGCCCTTCTGTTTGAAGAGAGTCTTACAGCAAGAAAAGGTGGATGTACTACTTATTATCATCATGACTTCAAGACCTAGAAAGACCTAGAGTGAGAAGTGGCTTCAGAACAGGCCAGGGAGCTGTGTGAGGAAGAGGCCAGGAGTTAGGAGCCAGGACCAGGGGGTCTGCAGAAAGTGCAAACCCTGCTTCTCAGATACCCATAGAGCAAGCACAGGCATGGTGAAGAAGTGCTTTCTTCAGTGCTGACTGCCTTTTACCTTGTGGAAGATCATATGCAGAGCTATCTAGCTCAACCTAGGCAGCAGGGAGCCTGTTTCTTCTCCTCCCTAGTCTGGAGAGAACCAAGTGTTAGTGCCTCCATGGCCCAGCTGTAATCTGTCTGCTTGAGTCTCCTAAAGTCCCTTGCCACCAGATGTGGCAAAGTGAGGCTGGCAACTAAGCCCCCTGAGCCCAACTTGGAATGCGGTGCGAGTGCAGCCCTAGCCTCAGCGGCCACACAGACAGGGAGTATTGACTCTATGAAAACAGATTTAAAAGTTGAATGTCAAAGACCAGAAAATTAGTGTTGCAGGGAGTTTGATTAGAACACCAATCAAGGGCCAGTGCAACAAACGTGTCTTAAAATTGATTTAAGATAAATTTAAAGGGAGATAAAAAGTCATTGGTATGGGGCCATGAAACTGTTAATTTAAGGGGATTCCTGATGCTGAACAGGGTTGGCTCCATGTCTCTGTATCTCTTCAAATCCAGGCATGTATTGGTCCTAGGCTAGGCTTATGGAGGGAGTTTTCAGAGCTCCAGGGCAGAAGCATAGGGGAGCTAGCTTCCTACCCCAGCTTTCTTGGCAGGCTTGGCATCTGGACCCCAGCCTCCAGGAAGGATCTGTCATTGTCCTTCCCGTAGGCCTAACCCTCAGCCTCCATATCAGTGGCGACTCCTATAGGTTCCCTTGCCTGCCATGTACTGCTGTGGGTCACACCTGCCAGTCTATCTTCTCTACTTAGACCCACAACCCCAGTTCTACCCACACACCATCCTTGTCTTTGTACACATGCCTTGCACAGTGGATTAAATTAGGTTGCCTCTAGTCACGTGTGGGATGAGTTCACTAATCGAATACATGGGCTCGTGTTGTTTTCTTTTACTTAATAAAACTTTCCTTTCTTGAGAATTTGACACATGTATGTGATGAATGTGATCAAACCAGCCCCTATTTCCCTCTCTGACTCCTGAGAAATAGCCCTCAACAAACCCCACTACAATATCTACGTCCTCTTTTGAGTGCCTATAGCTGGGCCTCCTGTGGGGGAATGGGTCCCTAGACTAAGAGTCATACCCTTCAAGAACATGCTCTCTGAAGTCCCTGACAAATGGCTCTGAGCTTGATCTTGGTCTGGCAGTTCACTTCAGTGTGCGTTTTAGAGGCTCCTCTGGTTGGAACCAGATGCCTCTTGACTTCAATGGTGGAGGTGGACCTGTCTATGTTCTGCTTACCCAAGACATCTGGAGAAACATGTATTATTGCTTTGGATCTTGCTTTGGTAGCAGACGCAGAGTGTTCTTTGGGATGCCACATGGTGATCAGGGTTCTGTTGGGCTCTTGTGAGAACATGGCCCATTTCTAGGCAAAGGAGGGAGCACCTGGCGGTTGCAAGATTGTTTTTTTCACTTGAGCCCGGCATTTCTAGCACAAGAATTATGAACAGTTCTATGTTGTAACATGGTTGTGTTCAAATCCGATTAACACTGTGTCCACTTGGAAACCTGCCTATACAGGAAAAATACAGTAAACTAATGCCAAAGCGATCTATTACTTCATAAACCTCACTTCTAAAGACCTCTGAGCTCTATTTAAAATGTAAAATTTAAGGCAAATTTCCGAATACTGTTTTTTTGTTTCTCAAAATTGAGGTCAGCGGTCAAGTCTGCTGGTAGGAGTAATGTGTTTTCATCCTTCCATCCATCCATCATCCAGCTATCCAGCCTCAATCAAGTGCTCATTCTGTGCCCGGACCCAGTACCTGGTCTCCTCTCAGAGGGACCACAGGCACTCTCCACAGTGGATAATCAGTAATGCCTCTTGCACACAGCACTCACTTACAGCTATCTGGAGCTGAGCGCAACATCTTTTTATGGAGTTGGGTTTATGAGTCCTGGACTCCACAGGGTTTTTATTGCTTTCTGCAGACTCTGCTGGAATTTTGACCTACTTCCACTTTGGCCTCTCTGGTCTTACTTCATTACAGGTTGTGGAGACATGAACACTGACCTTAAGATGTAGGTCCACATGCCACTGGGTGTCCAATGGACACTTGTTTCTGTCATGGGTACTGGTAGGCTCTGCCTCTGAAACTGGGGCCTGCTTTATCCTTGTGTTCCAACACAGGGGCTGTTCTTTATATGGGTGCAACCAAATGTGAGTGTTAACTGGTAATGTACTGGCATGTATTTAATGTGGGTAATATGCTGATACATAGATGTCCAGGTTAAAGGTAGCATCTCTGTAATGCTCGTGTTTAATTGTCTGTTCTGTGCTCACTGGACACTGCCTGCTGTTTGGGTTGTTCTGAGCCATCTGATTCATGTCATCATAGGTCTGGATTGCTCTCCTCAGTTGCTCACAGTACCAACTATAACTGAGAATGTGACTCTCCAATCTCCATCGAGGCAGAAAGTTTCTCTTCACCTGACTTCCTCTGAGTCTTTGCACATCTTCAGGTTTTAGAAAAACTCATGTACACTTCTTTCTCATCATCTGCCCTTCAGTTGCTCATAGTCGGACCTGGTAAGATGCCGCACTGTCGTCTGGAAATGGTGTGGGCTGTGGAATCAGGCACTTGTGGAGCTGAAGTACACTCTAGGATAATAGCTATGGGGTTTGAAGCAAGTTGCTTGACCTCTCTGAGACTCTGCTCCTTTGTTAGTAAAACAAAGCGACTTGTCTGGAGACAGCAGTATAAAAGTGAAATTAATTCAGGGAGGTAATTATGAAAACATCTGATTCTGAAACTCAAGTGATTTTTGTTGTTGCTGTTGTTTATAATATAGGTGCATATGCATGCCTCTGATTTGGGTCTATTGTATGTGCATTTTGGCAACACACTGCCTTATAAATGTTTGAATTCCAAAATCAGCCTTGATGACCTATACAGATACAGTCAGCTCTCTAACTTGTCATCCATTCAACCCTGGGTTTTATCATTATTATTTTTTAAATGATCTACTAAACTGTTATTTATTCTCCCAAGTTCTTCCAGTTGAGGCTGGCCCATGAAATTTAAATGTTCTAGAACTTTCTGAGAAGGCTTCTGCCTTGACAGCAATCTGGTTAGGCATGGAATTGGGGTCCTCTTCATTCCTAAGGTGTGCATGGAGCACTGAAACATTTGCAACCACAAGATGCTAAGTCCCAGGAAATCAGCCCACACATGGAGGAAGACACAGTCTAGAGAACACCTGGCTCCCTGATGCCAGTGTGGGGTAGGTCTACCCATGCCATTACTCTGTCTCCCTTAGTTTATGCCCCAGAGTAATTCAGCAGGACTGTGCCACTGCATGTCCAGCTCACTGCAAACTCTAGTGGAAATGGAGTATGTCCACTAGTGACCATGTTTGTAGAGATATTGGTGTGAGCTCCAAGAGAGTCAGGATCAGTGACATCTTGGCATTTAGGGATGGAGGACACCTAAGATGGCTGCAGTGCCATCTTCCAGGGGTACTCTGTAGGTGTTGGGCACAGAGAACCAGTGAATGGGCTTTTCAGGATGGCCTGGAGTAGGAGCTGGTGACCTGTGGGTGTGCCATGCAAGCCCCTGTTCCTCACCTTTATGGAGATAAAGGAGCAGCATGGTGCACACCAACCGGGCATACTGACCTTTACAGTGGGCAGGCAGGAGTGCAGACTAACTGTCCATCTGGAAAAAACAAACTGCAAACATGGGCAGCATTTACATTAAAAAGGGGTGTTAATCATGTTTGTTACAGAACACTATTAAAATACTGCAAATGATAATGAATAAATTTTAAAAATGACTCAGTCTCCCAAACTGAATGTAATCACACACTATTTAAAACCCTTACAATTAACTTAATGGTGCTTAATAATACTCCCATACCATCAATTATTCTTTTAAAACTTTGCTTTTAATGTCTTCATGGAATTTGGTTACATAAGTGTAATGTAATTTTTCTAACTAGTCCTGTATTATTGAACATTTAGCTTCTTCCTAATTCACTATTATATACTTTGCTTTTATGAACATCAAGTATTAATTGTGGTGCAGACATCTTAATCATTTGCATTAGGTTAGCTTTAAGAGGGAGATCTTGTGTGTATGAGAGTATACACAATCCAAGGCTGCTGTTACACCCTGGCAGGGTTTCAGAGAAGAGAGACCACACAGGCCTATTCAGAGACTCCCATCCACTTCAGATTTCACAAGTTTTTCAGACATTTTTTTTTTAGAAAGAATGGAGTTTAACTAGCTAAGATATGTTTCGGTGTCAATATGTCTGAGATTCCAGTTCCTGAATAACAGGGCTTTAAACAAAAGAGGGTTTCTTTTATTTGCATCTTACCAGATTGTCCTGGTTTACTTTCTATGGCTGTGATAATCACTATGACCAGAAGCAACTTGGAAGAAAAAGGTTTATTTCATCTTACAGCTTACCATCCATCATTAAGGAAATTTAGGGCAGGAACCTGGACTAGAAATTGAAGCAGAGGCCATGGAGGAATGCTACTTCCTGCCTTCTCATAGCCTCAAGTTCAGCTACCTTCTGATACAGCCCAGGGTGTCTAGGTTTGGTACTGCCCACTGCTTTGGAATAATCCTTCTGTGCACTGTGTGACTATGTCTCTATGATTGGTTTAATAAACAAGCCAATAGCTGATCAGGATAAAGTTAGGCAGAAAAGCCAAACTGAGAATGATGGGATGAGGAAGGGTGGACTCAGGGTTGACATCAGCCAGCTACTGAGGAAGCAGGACATGTAGAAAATGAGGTAAATAGTCATGAGCCTCATGACAAAGCATAGATATTAAATATGTGTTAATTTAAGTGTAAGAGTTAGTAACAAGCCTGAGCTATTGGCCAATCATTTATAATTTATATTAAACTTCTAGGTGATTATTTGAGAGTGGCTGCAGGACAGGAAAACTCCACCTACAGCCCACAGTGGGCTGAGCCTGTTTACATCAATGAGCAATCAACAAAATGCCCCACAGATATGCCCACAGGTCAGTCTGGAAGGGGTGATCTCTCTTCCTAGGTGACTCTAGTTTGTGTCAAGCTGACAATGAATCTAACCAAGATGCAAGTCAATGGTAGGAAGTTGGAGACTCATACAGGCAGCCTCCATCATTGGGGACCCAGGCCCCTTCCTGATGCTTCTCTAAAAAGTCCACTCCATGGCAGCCCATGAGGTCTGCTAGAATGGCCGTTCCACCTGCAGTCCACTCCACAGGAGAAATCAAAGAGCAGGGGAAGCCACACTGCCTTCTTTCATGTGTACAACTGTGAATTTGGATGCAATTCCACTTACATTCAAAGGCCAACTCAGCCTGAGTTTAGTCTGGGTCTAGTCAGAAGGTCCCACTTAGATACTGGGAAATGGAGAGTTTTAAGCTTGAGAACAAGAGCCGAGCTGGAAATACAAGTTCTCATTGTCAAGAAAAGCAAAACAGTACATCTTAGGAGGCAACTTGCCTGCTCTTCCTGGTTTTTATTTTTCTGTTTTTGATCAAGCTACAGTTTTGACATGTGTTTGTGTGGGGGTGCACTTGTATATATGCTGTTTGTAATCCCTCTTCAGATTGCCCGCATGCCCTAGGATTTCATACTTATGGCACCAATATTATCAATACTTCACAGTAAGATATGGATCCTTCGTATGTGCTTCACTTTTCTCCAACATGACATTTATTTTAAAGTGTCTTTGTTGTTTATTTGTTTGTTTATTTGTGATTTGTTTAGTTTTTTAGGTAAAGCCTCCTTTTGTAGTCCAGACTGGCTTCAAATTCTTGATCTTCCTGCTTCAGCCTCCCAAGTGCTAGGTTTCAGTTATTTTCTGAGGTTTATATCCATCAGTTCTCTCATCCTTCTCTTGCAGAGTTTCTGGCCTTGATTGACACCTAGCCCTCTCTGCCCCATGCTGAGGCCAGAGGTCACTTTTGGCCTGCATTTCCATTCTGTACTTCATGTTGAATGATTGGCCCAGTGTTGTTCAAGTAGGACGCTCCAGTGAGACTGGGTGCTCTCATCCTGCGGCCCTCTTCCCTGCTGTAAGGAGTGCTGGTTCCATTGCCACCATGATGCTTCCTGTTACAGATGGTGTCTGAGACCCACTCAGGGATTGAAACCTGTACTTGGAAAAATTTTAATCAATCTAATGCTTCAGGATATGAAAAGAGAAATGCATCCATGGGATGTTTTCTGTTTGCTTTGAATAGGCAGTTTTAAGAATTATTTTTACCCAGTAATTTATCTTTTCATCTACCAGCTTTCAAATTTTTCATGGTTATTCTTATCTATTCATTTGCCTAGATGATATTCAGAATCACTTCTGAAAACTTGAAAGATGAGATTTAGATTGGGTTCTGACGGGATCTGATAGCACTGGGCTTCCTTGTGCCGTCTGGAAGTGTGGCATGTGTCTTTCCCCACCTCTCCTTGAGAAAGTCCGTGGCTTTCCCTCAGGCTGGCTACATGTCCTCACTAAGTGAGAGCTGGTGTTGATGACAGCTTTTTTTGTGATGGAAATACGTTATTCATGATCGTTAAAAATGATTCCTTCAGATAGTCTATCGTGATTCTGGTAGGTTTTTGGTTTATAATTTGGGGCTTTATGTAGAAAATTCTATCATTTGAAAGTAATGGCCATTTTTGTCCTTCTATCCAATGAAAGTTTTAAGAAATAGCTGTCATTTATTTATGACCACCATTGTTAGACACTGGGTGCCTTATCTATCCACTTAGTCATTCCAAGTGCCCGGTAGGGGAGGTACCATTATCTCTATTTTAAAGATGAGAAAGTAGAAAGTGAGCCTTTTTAAATTTGAACTGTGCAAGTCACACGTCCAGCAAATGGCAGAGCTGAATTTGAACCTAGATCATTTTGACCCCTGAATCTGGAGCTGTAAGTGATTTCTTTGACTCTCTGAGCAGGTTCTGTTTCTTTGTTATGTCTTGTGGCTTTGGCTGAAACTTCTAGAACGAAGTGAATAATTATCTACTTTGCAAAGAAGCCATGGTATGGGGTATTTTCATGAGGGGTGTGACTTGACTCAGGGCCACTGCCCAGTCTGTCCCTCTGTGAATGGGCTGATGAGGTCCCCGTGCATCACTCGTGTGTGAACCGGCTGGTGAGGTCCCTGTCCACTGCCTGTAGTGGCCCTTCTCATCCTGGGGTTGGTCATCTCGCTGTCATTCTTTCCCTGCTCAGCACTTGGTCTCCCAGAAAGCTGGGCTGTTTCCTGAAGCCATTCCTTCTTGGCATTTCTCTTAAGGCTTTTGTTTTAGAAGAGTTTGGGTTCTTCAGAAACACCTGAATATACCAGAGAGCTCCCAGATAGAACCCTGCACCGTTTCTCTCTGTTGTTAATAAATTAAATGTGTAAGATACATTTCCGCAGTTAACAAACCAATAACAACATATGTTAATCTAATTCCATGCTTAAAGAAAAAGTTACATTTATTAGCTTATTTTGTGTGTGGCAGGACAGGAGGTACATGTACATGCCTTAACATGAACATGGAATTCAGAGGACAATTTGAAGAAGTTGATTATCTCCTTATACTATGTGGGTCCTGGGGATTGAATCTTGGTCCTTAGGCTGGCTGCAGGTGTCTTACCTGCCCAGCCATCTTGCAGCCTACAGTCTGTATTTTAACTCACATTTCTCTAGAGTTTCCTTTCCCTGTTTCAGGAGCTTGTGTCTTCTTAGGATAAAATGCTATTAGCATCACAGGTCGAGAGCATGTGGTGTTGACCTGACTGTGACAGCTGCATGACCCTTGGGAACCTGGTGGAGGTAACATCTGTTGGGTTTCCCTGTTTTTCTCCCTCTCCATGCTGTATTATTTTTTTTGAAGAAGAAAGTAATTGGTTATCGCACATGCCCACGTTGGAAACAAGGGTGATGCTTCATCTTCTTGAGTGGACCCTGAAGGGCAGAGTGCTGTGGGAATCTTTGGGAATTCTTCCACACAGGTGATGGCTCTTCTCCTTTTATTTATTTTTAATCACATATTTAGATAAATACTGATTCATGAACATTTATTTTATACTTGAGGCCTATTAATCCAATATTGAGATTTTGTTTAAATTGTAGCCAAGCTCTCTTTCTTGGTCCTGTGGCCCTTCAGCGTAGCTCTCATTGTGGTTTATTTACATATTTTTGGCACTTTTTAAAGTGTTGGCACTGCAGGATGTTCCAAACTAGAGCATCTAGAGAGTCAGGCCCTTTGGTTTGTTTGTTTGTTCATTTTCATTTTTATGTATATGAATGTTTTGCTTGGGTGTCTATATGTGTACCATGTATGCAACTTGTGCCATGAAGGACAGAAGAACTGGAGTTACAGGAAGTTGTGAGCCACCATGTGGGTGCTGGGTGCAAGCCTTGTCCTCAGTAAGAGCATCCAGTGTTCTTAACCACCCACCGTTTCTCCAGCCCCAGAATCAGGGTTTTCCTTGGCTAAGTCACTAGGGGTCCTTCTACTGGAGAGAGCTATTATGACCCAAGACCTGGACATCAGATGTCAGTGCAAAGCAAGGAAATACATGGATCCACCAATGAGCCTTTGCCTATCAACTATCTGTCCATCTATCCATCCATCTACCCATCCATCCATCCACTTGTCCATATATCCATCCATCCACCCATGCATCTATCCACCTATCCACCTATCCATCCATCCATCCACCCATCCATCCAATCACTATCTTTTCCTTCATCCTCATATAGTTGTCTATAGATATCCATCCATCAATGTTCCATATGTTTTGAAGTCAGTTGAATATATAGCCAGAAGGGTTTTTGCTCTGTTGTGTATGAATTGTTTAGCTTTGCCAGAACCTGCAGAAGTTGTTGTATTCTTTTGCATTCCTACCTTAGTAATCATTCACATGTGTGTATATGTGCCTGGTGTGTGATTCAAGGGGTATGTGTACAGAGAGTGAGAGATAAATATTACATATCCACATATTCTTCAACAGGGATCCGTTCACATCTATATGAGCTAAATGTTGGCTCTTCACTAGGTCTCCAACACTGGCCCACTATTGCATGATCATTCTGGTGTCCATATGGCCAGCCCCACTCTATAGTGAGGAACTTGACTCTGACTACCCTCCATCCATTTACTTGATTCTTCCATTCTGGTATGAGTGTATGTGAGAGCAAAGTGTTAAGTGTCACCTCCCTGGGCAGGGTTTTCTCAGCTAGAGTTCTGTGCTTTTCTATAGATCTTTTGTCTTCAGCCTTAAAGTCCAAAGTTTCCAAAGCTGTTCCACTCGGGCCAACATTTGTAACACATTGAGATTGGTTTGTCAAACTCTACATTTCACCCTAGCAGCATTTGGCATCCTAAATGGTTTTTAAAATTTTGCATTTACCGATGTTCATGCACTGAACTATGAAGTTGCATGAGCTTTGAAGAATACACAGTGTCATGAGCCTATCCTTATAGTATTATAAGGAATCATTTCTTTAAAGCATTCTCTCCATTCCACCTTTCCAACTACTCCTTTCCCACTTCAACGCCCCCTCCCTGCCGCCCCTGCACCAGCAGTCTGTTTACATTCTCTAGCCCTTTTCTTTTTCTAGAAGAAAGTCCAATGGTGCACCCGCACCTTCTGTGTAGCGCTTCTATAATGGCTTCCTTCACTTAGCAATTCTCATTTAAGATTCACTAATGTCTCTTTGCAGTCTGATGGCTCACCTCTTTCTATCACTTAGGAGCATGCCATTGTGGACTTGTTTTTATAGTTTATCACTCTATCGAAGGACATCTGGGAAATGTCTAGTTTGAGTGATCATTGACAAAACTGATATAAACACTTGAGATTTGACTCTTAGTGTTGCCTTAGTTTTTAAATCAGTTGGACAATCACTTCATCATGCTATGGTTGAGCTATATGGTATATTGTTTAGCTTAGGACCCCCAGTAGGTTCACCCTTTTATACTTCCATGAACATAGGAGAGCTTTTGTTGCTTTGTGTGCTGAGAATCAGCTGGGAATGTGAGGATATCCCACTCCAGGATTTTAGGGGTGTGTGTATGCGTGTGCGTGTGCGTGTGCGTGTGCGTGTGTGTGTGTGTGTGTGTCTGTCTGTCTGTCTGTCTGTCTGTGTCTGCATGCATGTATGTCCATAACATCTTATGTTCTTTCACATTTTCCTAATACCAAATCATACTGATGATCTTTTCATATGGTATGTCTACTCAGGTCATTTAGCAACTTTATCAGACTATTTCTTGTCCTGTTGTTGAGTTTGAAGATGGTATTTAAAATATAAATCTGTTACCAGGTATGTATTTTGTAACTATTTTCTACCAACATTTGCAGTATTTTCTTGTTTTCATTTTTAACATCACCCACAGAGCATAAGGTTTTGCTTTTAATAAGGTCCAACTCACTCATTTTTTTTCTTTCTCATGGATTGTGCTATGATCTTATATTTAAGAATTCATCACCAACCTCAAGGTCACACAGGTTTTTCTCATTTTTTCTAGATATTTTATAATGTTGCAGTTTGCATTGAGGGGATGTTGCGTTTTGAGAAACTTTTAGTGCAAGGTCTCTAACTAGGTTATTTTCTTCCACTTGTATGTCTGGCCATTTATTGAAAAGAGTTGACTCTTTCTCTGGGTATTTCAGTCTTTTTTTCCTGCCTCATGAATTTATTTTTTCAGTGCTGCCCCCCTGTCATACTCATAGAATAATTATATTGTCCTTAGACATATGGTAATATAAACTTACATTTTCTTTTTCAGTATAATAATACTCATAATATAGTGGTTTTTTTTTAATGAAAAATGTTTGGGTCATGGCCTTTTTGTATAAAGCATGTATTTTAGGTGAACCATTGCTGACCCAGCACACAGTAGACCCTGGTTTTTCACTTGTTGACTTATAGTAAGAGCAGTGAGGGAGAACTTCCATGACCCCAGAGTGGATCAGCAGGTGTCTAGGTATGGCCATACCAGGAGGGCCACTACGCCTCACATAGCTTTCACCTGTGGTTCTCAGATAAAACCCAGAACTGTTAATTAATCTCCAGAGATATAAAAATGGATGGCGTTTAACAACAAAAAGAGGACAGCTATTTGGGACAGAACTCAAAAATTATGGTTTAATGAAGATGAGATCAAAATTATTTCTTACTTTACAAAGGCATGAAATAAGCTTCCCCAAGACACCAACCATGTTAGAACATCCATGGGTCATATGTTTGCTTTGATAAAGTCTGCAAAATCGAGGACCGAGGAGCATCTCAGAGGTATTGAGCCCCACCACATTTGGGGCATTGCTATTTGTGGAATGTTCTCTCTGCCTGCCTGCCTGTCCTTGTCCCCAGGTTTTCTAGGAGATTCTCTACAGCATTTGTCTCCTCTCTGCAAGGCATGTACATGCTTTGTAATGAGCTTTCCAGTCATAATGGGTTACTGAGGTGAGGAGCCATGCCCAGGGCGTATTGGCAGCAGATGGAGTGCATCAGGATATATTAGAACCGTAGTCCAAGCGCTCTTGAAGTTAGGAGCCCGCTGTTAGCTGTCCTGCCTCCCTCTGTAGATCAATGGGTGGGCCCATGGCGACAGGATGCCAATCAGCACTGAAGGTTCTTTCAGCTCTAGGCTCAAAGCCCAGTCTCTGTTGGCATCACCATCTAACAGGCACTGGACAGCTGATGGGCAGTGCCAGAGCAGGCAGTGGGGTGTGGGGAGAATGACAGAGACCCCAGCGAGCATCTGACTGTGCATGGCAGCTTCACAGTGACCTTTAGCAAATTCCCCACGGAAGACAGTCTTGGCAGGCCCATGGCTACAGCTGCTTTTACTCCTGGGGACAACAAATGGGCTGCTTGTGGGATATTTGGTAGCTTCCTAGTTCATCCAGAGAAGGTTGGCATGATGGGGAAGCTTTGGTCCAGGTGGAGTGCAGCCACCTGTGCTGTTGTGGGTACCCAGCTTTGTTCTTTAGCTAGGCTGCATCATCCTTTTCCTGCTAAGGTAGTCCAGCAGATGCTACCAGCAATGGAGAGTTTATAGGTAGGCTAAAGCATGCTTAGGATCTTGATGCTAGGGGCCACTCCTCCCTGTGGGCTCTGACCCAGGCTAGAGGACCTGGTTCTTAGAGCCTCTGGCTTTGTTAGGTGGTGAGCAGAGTGGTAGCCTAAGAGTCTTCCAGTTTTGGCCTTTTGCAAAGGACAGCAAACACGGTGCAATCATAATAAGGAGAGGCAGTAAACAATGTGAAAGTACCCAGCGGACCATTGGTAAGAATATGACCATTAAGGTCCTCAGGAAACCAAACTCCTCATTTGCACACTTCTGGAGTTTACCCCCTTTTTTTCTAGGTTCCCAGTGTAGACGGAATGTCCATGTTTCATAAAAATAATGTATGGCATGACTGGCACATGACTCAGTCAGTAATGTACTTGCTGCGCTACAGTGAGTACCAGAGTTCAGATCCCCAACACCCACATAAATGTGGGGCAGGTATGGTGGCCCACCAATAATACCAATGCTCAGGAGGCAGAGACAGGGGACCCCAGAACATGCTGGCCAGCTAAGTTAGCTGAACCCGTGAACTCTGGATCCAAGTGAGAGGAGACCCTGCCTCAATATATATAAGAGAGTGATCAAGGAAGACATGTATTAACTCCTGGCCTCCACATGCATAAACATGTACATGTACCCATGTCACATATACACATGTATATATGCACACCACACATACAATATTTTTTTTAAAAAAAAAAGGAATGTGATTGACAGGAAGAACAGTAGGGTGGTGAGAAGTTCTACTTCTAGATTCAGGCAGATCTGTGTTCAGTTCTGAAGCCTCCTAGGTGGAGGATTTCTATAAGAAACTGCATGTTTGAATTCATGCCTTCACTGGTTAACAGGGAAATTAGTAGTAACACCTCAAAATATAACAAGCAAAGGAAAACTGTGGGAATGTGCGCTGCTGCGTGGCCTCATATCCACCACTACCTTCTCTTACATCCACCACTCCCTTCTTTTAGATCCTTAAGGATAGGAAGACCCGTGTATCAACCTCCCCTCTGATAGCTGCCATCAGCCCCTGTATTAACTCAAACCCAGAATGTCATTCTTGATTCCTACAACATGCAGAGCATATTTAAGATACAAAACTAGCCACTCCATGCTTGTCCCCATAGAACTTGTAACCTTTAAAAGATGAAAAAAAATCACACAGTTATTAAATTCTGATAACACATCAAAAAGCAAAGGAGTGTCTGGTGATTAATTGTGAGGAAAAACAAAGTAATTCAGCTGAGGAGTGAGAGGAGCCAGCGAAGACAGGGAGACTGCAGGTCCACATGGAAGCCCTTCCTCCACCCAACCATGCCTCTGTCCCACCACCGGTAGATGCTCCTGCCTTCTCTCTTCTCTGTTACCTGGTCACCACCCCATCTGCTCCTTCCTCGAATTTGAACAGGAGGCTGTCCTGTGCAGGTGAGACGCTGGCCCTCAGAGAGTTTCTGAAGGGTGAGATGGAAGTGGGTAGACCCCCTCTTGTGGTCTTCACCCGACGGGCCTGGGTCTGGCTTTGCTCCTGCCCTCTTCTGTTGCTAGGTGCTGGCGGCCTGTATCCAGGCTTATGATGGATTTCCCCCTAGCCCGAGTAGCTTGGCAGCTTCATGAATCCCAGAGTGTAATGACCTGGAGTGTGGATCTCTGGTACTGTCGTGCACTGCCTCTTCATGCCAAGATGGGAGAGAGGTCAGTTGATGTCACCTGCAGCTCCACCTTGAGGGGTTTCGCATACTGTTCCTCCACAGCAACCCACAGGAGAGATGACTCAATGCAAGGTGTGAGGCAGTGTATAAGTATCTTGCACTTCAATAGAAAAGTCTGCTTTTACTTAGTTTCCCCGGGCATCTTCCATTCTGACAAGTCTGGCGTGGCCTCTTCCACCAATCCCCACTTATGTGATCATTAAAATATGTAAATGTGGGCACTGACCTAGAGGAATGTGATGCGCGCCTCTGGGTCACCTTTGCTGCTCACCTTGCCTCACTCTTGAGTCAGGTACTGGAGTTCCTGAGGCTTCACTTCCCTGCCTGTCATTTCTAATGCACATTTATAGCCAGAGACGTGTTTTAGACAGAAATCACAGCCCACCGCAGGGGGAAACACGTCTGTAGTTGAGGCCTAGGCAGAGTGTGTGTGCTGATCTCACACTTACCTGTTTTATGGGACAGGCCGATGGGACATTATACACTTTCTTATACTTGAGCACTGAGGCATTAGGAAGTGGCTGCCAGGATCCCAAAAGATTAAAGCAAAGAATGTTCCCACACACCTGACCCAAAACAGCTGCTGTGCTGTGTGCTAGGGCAGTAAGGACAGCAGAAGCAGAGGAAAACAGAGTTCTGGGCTGGCCCTCATCCACCTAGTGTGACCTTACATGTGTTCCGCACACAGCAGCTACCAGAGAGGACAAGGCCCATCTTTGTATCTGCCTCTTTGTTTCTGGTATCTAGTCCCATGTCCAGCAGCTGGAAGGGACTCGGGCACCATTATGGATGGTGCCCTGATGTGGGTTACTCCTCATCCTGGCTCCTGGAGATTTGGGCTCCTGTCTTTTTCCCTACACAGGGGGAAGATGCCTTGCAAGCCAGCATACCTTTGGAAATTGGATTTATTTTGCATTGTCTTCCTGAAAAGGGAGTTTAAGCCTCTAATTGCTAGTGTCTGAGCCAGAGTGCCTGCTGGTTCTAGTGGCTGCCTCCATTAGTGAGCTGCCTCTCTCCAGGGCTGTGTGGCTGGTAATCTGAAAGGGAAATTGTGTCTTCCAGTTGGTGGTGGATGCAACTCATTGTTGCTAACTGCTCGTCATGTCTATCACTGCCTCACTTCCTCTCTTGAGGAGAGAAGTCAATAGCATTTTAAATGTTTTGCTAAGTAAGTGTTTAAGAAGCACATCCTCCCCTGGGGTGGGGGTGTTAGCTCAGGGCCAGCCCCCAAAAGCCTGGAATAGGAAATGTCTGTGAGGTAGCAGGTTTCTTCTCACTCCGTTCTCCTTCTCCTGTGCTTGGGCTCTTGGAGCCGGCATGCACACGGGGGAGGAGGGGTGTGGGGTGACTGTCATCCACACCTTCATTCACCTGTTTTTCTCATCATGTGCTTTCTGAGCACTGAGAGAGTGATGGACTTGCCATGCCTGCCCTCAAAGAGCTCCTGTCTGCATGCAAGCTAGACTAAAAGGCCACACGAGCTAGAGAATACAACATGATGGAGGGAAGGGAAGAAAGCTCAGGGAGGGCGGAGGAGGCAGAGGGGAGAGTCACGGAAAACCTCCTGATGGGAGAGAAGATGTCTTCTGATTTCTTGACCTGGACTCCTGCTGGCCCATGAACTGTCCGTGGGCGGTAAACTGTATGTGGGGAGAGCAATGGTCAAGGCACCAGCAAGACTGAAGTCTTGCTCAGGGGAACTTAATGGGGAATATGGATATGAGATGTTCGTTGCTCTCCTGTGTTGAAAGCAGGCTTACTGCCCCGAGCCTCTGCTCTCTAGTGTGGCTCAACCCATTCTGCTGCTGGGGCCCACCCTTTCTTAGAGTCCATCTCAGACCTTCCTTGCCAGGTTCTCCAAGACCTCTCATCTCCTTCTGGCCCCTCGGTCTCACCCTTCCCAGAAGCTGGGAGAGCTGCTCCCAGGCTTTGGTTGGCAGCTCAGTGTCTAGAAGGCTTCCAGGTAACAAGAAAATGCAGCCCCAAGCCATCCCAGGCTTGGCCTCTCGTCACTGCCACCCCAGGCTTGGCCTCTCGTCACTGCCATCCCAGGCTTGGCCTCTCCTTCCTGCTCGCTGAGCCTAGAGGGAAGGGGAGTTGGTGGTTCCCCTGGGCACTGTGAGGTGAAGAGCCTCAGCCGGGCTAGACACTATTCCAGACACACTTGGTTGAGGGTTGTTCATGTGTGAGGGGAGGGATGTGCACATGATGACATTCTCTGGAGTGCCACCATGCTTTCTTCCTGTGGCCATGGCCACCAGAAGCCTGATGCTAAGAGAACGCTGAACCACACAGGACAGATCCAAGGGCATCTGCCACCCACCCCAGGCTAATGTTCCTTTTTGTCGTGGTTAATGCCACCTCAACTCTCCCTGCACACACCCTCTGCTGAGTGTGCACCCAGCCTGCCTTGCTTGTGCAGAAGCAGTTCTGCCTTGGGACAGTGTCTGCAGGGATACGGTTTCTTAGAAGCAGGGAGATTCTATACCTCCCCCATGTTCTCTGTGGTGAACTGACAGCCTCCCTGGCTGGGAGCAGCACAAGCTGACAGGCTGTAACTCTTCCCCCTGTGGCATGCTTTCCCCCTTTCTTTCAGGAGGAGAGGAGAAGTCTCAGCAGAGGCACCTGCAGAAATAGCACTAATGTGGCCTGATTTACATTCAGGTGCTAACTTGCAGCAGTTCTGTGTATGCCAGACTCTGGGCCAGAGGAGATGCTTGTGGCTTCAGTGATGGGAATCAGTGTGAGTGGGGAGGGTTGGGGGAGACATACAGCTCAGGCTGTGTCAATCCCAGGCACAGAGTGAGTCCACTTGCAGGCAGCTGTCCTTCCCGCCCCTGCCAAGGCTTTGCAGACCTGCACCTGGGGCCCTCTGGACCTCAGGCACATGTCCTTTTTGCTCTCTGCCTTTTCTCCCAGGCAGGCTTTGCCAGCTAGAGAGGACAGCTGCTGCTGTCCACGGCTGTGCCCATGGCAGCCCTGGCCCCGATACCAGCTCTGCAGTGCCCTTTCTCAGCTATTGATCTGTTATCACCATGTGGGTCTGTGTGGATTGATTGTCTCCCCTAACCACAGCCTAATCCTTCTCTGGAGCACTGCGAACCTGCCTTTAATTTCTAACTGCCACCTACCTGGTTTTGTGACTGGATGAATCATTTAACTTCCCTGACCCAGCCTCAATTCCCTCAGCTGGGAAGTGGCTGTAATGCCAATGCTTAGCCTACAAGGTGTAACAGCAGGCGATGCCTGGGAGATATTCCATACAGGACTTGGAGTTGAGCAGCTGTGCAACCATTTCACTGCCATAGTGACTGCCACCGTTACCATAATCTTGACCACTAGGCCAGCTCTGGGTCAGAATGCTTGCCTGAGTTAAGAGAAGATGAAGGTGTACAACACACACACACACATACACACACACACACACACACACACACACACACACACACACACCCCACATGCACGCACGCACGCACATACGCATATACACACATACACAGTGAAAAATACATATGAATGTATTTACAGTTTGGCAAAAGCTAGAGAGAGAAATTCCCAGCGTGCCTTTGTCTTGCCCATCACAGCATTTCCAGCTACAGAAAGAAGTGAAACAAAAGCCATGAAACCAACATCCCATTTCCCAGACTTGCAGACAGCCCTTCTCCTGGGTGGTGAGCCAAGGCTCTCAGGGTGGGCCAGTTTTCACTCCAGCATGATATTTCCTGCTATGATCTAGTCCCTAGCATGCCAGCCACATGGGTACAATAGGCCCTCATCCATAGCTTTTCACAGGGATCTGCAACCCTGCTACAGTGAAGGCCACTTCTTGGGTGGCTTTGAGAGTATTATTGGTATTCCTTGAGGCCATTTTGTTAAACTGTCCATCTGAGTTTGGCCCTGCTAAGGACTCACCAATGATCAGTAGTGGTAGAGGTTGCTCCTCAGGTTGTCCACGGCACCACCCTCACCATATTCTTTGCCCAGTTTTAAAATTTCTTTGTTGATGGACATCTTTCCTGCCTGCCAGTTCCTAAATAACCACTAAGAGGCTTAATATTACTTATAAATGCTCAGCTGATAGCTCAGGCTTGGTACTAGCTAATTCTTACACTTAAATTAACCCATATTTTTTATTTATGCTTTGCCATGTGGCTCATGGCTTGTTACTTCATTTTCTATACATCATGTTTCCTCGGCAGCTGGCTAGCTTCTCCTGACTCCACCCTTCCTCCTCCTAGAGTCCTCTGTGTCTGATTGTCCCACCTTTACTTCCTGCCTGGCTACCAGCCTGTCAGCTTTTTATTAAACAATGAGAGTAATACACATTCACAATGTACACAAGGATTATTTCACAGCAATCCTTATGTCCTTACATGTCCCTCCTAGACAAAGCACTCCTCAGTGGCAGGGACCTACTATGTGCTAGCCTTGAGCATGGTGTCTGAGACAGTCTCCTTCTGGAAACCTGTTTCCAGTGCACTATGGGGCACAACACATAAACAGTGACAGCCAATGCATTTACCTCCTGTGTATTTGTCAAGGCCAGTCATTGTGCTTACACAGGACTGACCACTATGCTCAAAGAGAGGAGTCAGGTAAAAAATTAAATACTTCTGCCCCTGTGGCACTTACACCATAATGACAGACATGGGTGGTCCTCTAAGGTTCCCAATGAGACAGGAGGATGAAGTGATTTGTAATATGCATCCTGCAGGCTGGGTCAACCTTCCCTCATTCCTGATACCCAGGCTACCTCATCCCTCATATGTATGATGGTGTGTCCCTACCAGTAGCCCCAGTCTTGCCTCTCCCTCGGCTTCTTACCCATACACATACTTGCAACCTCAGATCGGATGTCACTTTCCACCAGAAGTCCTCCCTCCTCGACAAGGTCAAAGTCAATTGCTCTTCTCTCTAGGTGCCATGTAGTTATTCTATGTGTTTGTTTTCCCCCTTTATTGAAATAGATTCTTTCCTCATACAATATATCCTAATTATAGTTTCCCCTCTCTCTATACCTTCTAGTTCCTCCCTCTCCCCTCCCATCCAGATTTGCCCACTTTCTGTCTCCCATTAGAAAAGAACAGGCTTCTAAGAGATAATAACAAAATATAACAAAATTAGATACAGCAAGATAAAACAAAAAACCATCATGTTCAAGTTGGACAAGACAAACCAGGAGAAGGAAAAGAGCCCAAGAGAAGGCACTAGAGCCAGAGACCCACTTGCTCACACACTCAGGAGTTACCCAAAAACACTAACTGGAAGCCATAATATGCAGAGGACCTGCACAGATGGGGAGCTCTGAGCTCACTGCTTCAGTCTGGGTTTATGAGAGTTTTGCTAGGTTAAGTTAGAGGGTCTTGTTTCCTTGGCCTCCTCCATCGCTTTTGGCTCTTACACTCTTTCAGCCTCCTCTTCCATGGGGTTCTTTGAGCTCTCTGGGGATGGATTTGATGGGACTACCCCATTCAGAGCTGAGTGTTCTGAGGTTTCTCTCTCTGCATGGCGTCTGGCTGTGGGTCTCTGTATTTGCTCTATCTGCTGCAGGAGGAAGCTTCTCCAACAGTGGCCTTGCAGTTTTTCTTAACATGCTTATCATTTGCAGTTCTGTATCACATTTTGTAATTTAAGCAAAGCTATCTTAGGGGTTTTTTGTTTGTTTGTTTGTTGTTTTGATTTTTCATTTTTTTTTTTTGAGGAAACTCTACACTGATTTCCAGGTTTATATTACTATATAGGGAAAAAAATTAAATATTTTCAGAAAGGTGAGTCGGGTAATTTTTTATTAGGCAGATGATCTAAATAGACCTTTCTTAAAACAAGAAGTACAAATGGCCAAGAAGTATATGGGAAAACATGCTTGGGCTTGGAGAAAAGGCTCAGTGGTTATGAGCACTTGCTGCTCTTACCGAGGACCTGAGTTTGGTTCCCAGCACCCACAGGGCAGCCTCCCTCTCAGGGGATGTGATACCTTCTTTGGGTTTCCATGGGCACAAGGCACACACATGATACACAGACATGCATGCTGGCAAAACCTCATACACATAAAATACAATATACATCTTTTTTATTTTAATGATCAATCAGATTAACTTTTAAATACAAATTGAAACTACAGGGAGACTTCATGTCACCTTAGTTGTCAGGGTTGTGATCAAAGAAATAAAAAGTAACAAAGATTAGTGAGCATGTTCAGAAAAAGGAACTCTCTCACACACCATTATCTGGGATGCTTGCTTTTAATGGTGGTGGGGCCGGAGCTTTCTCGTCCATTAGTTCGCATCAACTCAGCAAATGTTTGTCAGGTTTAATCATGGGCCTGCCCTGTAGTTCCAGAGTCCTCAGTGTGTCCGAAGGGGTGGAAGATGAAAATGATAGTCCTCTTTGCTGAAGAGTAGAATGCTGAGTCCTGTTACGTTCCGAACTCTCCTCCCACAGGTCACAAGAGCCGCTCTACTGCTCTGTGTTTCTTCCTCCATTTCTCTCCTGTCATTGCCACAGCCCTTAACTTTCAAGAGCATAAAAGAGGGCTTGGGGGGGGGTAATAAAACTTAGGTTTTGTGAACTTGATTCTAGCTTCCAAAGTACTGTCTTCTCTTTAAAAATAAATAAGGTCTGAAATCCCCAAGTGGCCTCTGTGGGGCTGCCGGCTGCATGCTCACCAAAGGGGATACTTTAAAATGGAATCATGCTGAAAGAGGAGGCAGAGCCTGGCCCTTCCTGCCATAGCTGCCGTGTGTGATTTACAAGGGAGAATGGGATTGTGCGGTTCTTGGAGAAAATGCTTACAAAACAAAACTCTTCATTACTGTGGCATATTATAATTTTTTGAGAAACTCTTCAGGAAGAATTAGAATTAAAAACCTAATAGGTAGCCACTATGCTTTCCCACTGGGGTGGATTTGCATCCAGAGCAATGACTTAATTATTTGCTGAATTCAGTGTCAGCTGTGGTCCCCCTGAGAAGTTCACAGGAATTCTAGTTTATTTAGAAGCTAAAAGACCGACACTGATTATGAGCAAGTTCAGCTGTAGCAGAATGGGAGAATTCTGGACTTGAAGTGGGGGTCAGGGTGTATGGTCTGCCTCTCATTCTTAGCTTCTGTAGAGCCCTGGAAATCTTGCTCCTCTGTCCATGTCAGGGTGACTGTGTGGAGTGGTACAACATCCTGCATGGGTTCAAGAGGTTACTGTCTGTTTAGTTAGTATGGCTTGTGCTATTTTCAAGATAAAAATATAAAATGTTAATTACAGGCATTTGGAAAGTATAATTATTTTAGCACAGAGAATAGAAAATAGAGAGGACATGGATATTTTGGTTTCTTGAGATATGGTAAAGTTTTTATTCATCCAATAGAGTCAATAGATATTTACTGAATGTCCATTGTGTGCCAGGTGGAGCCTGGACTCTGATACAGAGGTTGATACACACCAACCATTCAGGAAGCATCTGTGCAATGAAAGAACAGGCTGGTCTGTTCAGTCATTCCCCTTTGCTCCCCATGCTCTCTAGGGACTTCACAGAGCACCAGGAGGCAGCTATGGATGGACTACTATCTGCTGGATGTCCTGTAGGCTCAGGGCCATTTAGGGCTGGCTTCATAGTTCAGTATCAGAGCGCAGTCCTACTTCTGAGGGTTCCCAGGAGAGCCAGGACCAATGGGGAAAGGGAGGAGGGGATGGGGGGAATGGCTGTGGAGACTGTGGGGGCTGATTCTGGACACACCTGAGTCATCATCCTCCTCATGGAAGTCAGTTGCCCAGAACCCCATTCACAAAAGGTGTTAAACCAATTACATAAGACCTACATACATGAGGTAATCACCTTTATTTAGGCTATTGATTCAGATGTTAATCTCATTAAAACCTTTACAGAAACATCCAGAATAACATTTGACCAGTGCTGTGACCTTAGCCATATTGACAAGTAGAACTAAGCAGGCTCTTACGTCCTTCATGGGACTTAGACGTTGAGTTCAGTTTCCTTGGCCATGTCGTCCCAGGTAGAGGACCCCTTCCCTACCTACCTGCCCTAGCTCCCCTTCTACAGTTAGGACACCAGTGAAGGGATGGGAACGTTACAGGTTTGAAGTTAGGCATGGAGATTACAAGCAGCCCTGGTCCTTTCCCTAGCCAACTCTACCTTCTCTATAACTCAGTTTCTTCCTCAGTCAAATGGAACCAGCACTGTCTCCTGGTGCCCTCTGTAGTACCCGCCACTCAATGTGGGCATTTCCCCTTCATCCCTTGTTCCTTTTTGTCTTTAAGGACAGATTCTGATTTTTTATTTCCCACTCTGTAAATTGAACAGTCCTAAATATAGAACAGATGGCCTTGGAATAGCTGTTGATTAAATATTGAATGAATTAATTCAGAGGAAAAGATGTAAGCAGGGGTGGCCATGTGTAGCAGGTGTTTTAAGAACATGCTTCCTTCCCATAGTTGTCAAGTTTGCTGTTCTCTTTGCAGCAGACCTTAATCTCACTTGCGATGTCTGAGAGAGAGAGAGAGAGAGAGAGAGAGAGAGAGAGAGAGAGAGAGAGAGAGAGAGAGAGAGACTGACTATGCCCTAATATAAAGGTTTATTGATTGATTGTATAAATGTGGACCTGCATGAGTTTATATGTACCACACGTATGAAGGATCACATGGAAGCCAGAAGAGGACATGTGATCCCCTGGAACTGGAGTTACAGACAGTTGTGAGCTGCCATGTAGGTGCTGGGAACTGAACCTGGGTCCTCTGCAAAAGCAGCAAGTGCTCTTAACCACTGAGCCCTCTCTCTAGCCCCTTGCCCTACTATAATTTTATATTACAGTTTTTCTTCCTTCCCCCAGCACCTGGAAGCCGCTGCTCTGCCCTTTGATCATTTAAATATTTTTAGATACTTCCTAGAAGTGCGATCATATTTCTATTTCTATGTTTGGCTTAATTCATATAGCATGTCACCAAGGTTTGCCCATGATGCCACATTGCAGGAGGCTCCATTTTCAAAGCTGAATAATATTCTGCTATGCATAGACCACACTTTTTTGCATCCATCCATCTTAGGATACTACCACATCATGTTTGAATAGCACCAATCACAAGAGTGCTATCATCTGTTTTTATTACAATTTCACGTATTTGGGATTATTGCCCACAAGTAGAATTGCTGAGGCCAGGGCAAGTTGCCTCCAGTCTTGTCTCAGTGGCCAATAGAGAATTTGAACACATCATGAACTCAGTGTCCAGCCAGTTGCCTTGTGTCTTGCCTGCTTTCTGGATCTCCTGTTTTTCTTCTGTATTAGGTAGCTCTTTGGCTTGGGATTATACTGCACAGTGGAAAAGACTTTCACCATCAAGTATCCGAACTTCTGGACAGTAGTAATGTAGAGAGTGAGCAGGGTGTTTTGTCCCATGCTCTGCATGGGTCCTTGAAAAGTGTGATGATCCAAAGGTTGATGCCCCTTTTATTCTAAAAGCCAGGAAGCCTTCACTAATCACGGTGAAGTTCTAGGATCCTAGTTTTAAAACCAATGTTGTATTTAACAAGAAATGAGCAGTCACTTGTAACTTTTTTTCAGCAAAATGATGCAATTTAGAGCGTGTAGAATTTATCTGTCTAGCAGATCAGCCACTGAACATAATTTTAATTACACCTGTCACCCTCGGCCGCACTCTCTCATTCTGAGCTAACCTTATCAGGGTAGTGGTGCCTACACTGCCCAGTTTTGCTGTTCAAAAGCCACGATTTCCTTCCTTGTCATTTGGGGAGCTGGCGGCATTTTAATTTCAGGGAGAAGCAACTGTATTCATGTAAAGTGACTTCATAGGATGTGCCAGGATGCCAGGTTGCACGCCTGACTTAAAAACAAAAAACCCACAAAATTTCTGTAGATTTTCTGAAATAGCAAAAGAAGTTAAAGTTAGAAAGCAATACTATATTGATAATTGCTAATTAGATACAATCTCACCACACAGCCTGCAGTGTTCATGTGAGTTTGCTACTTTTTAGCTCCATTGTGCCATTGATACATTGATTGCTAAAGATGCTCGGTATATTTAGGGTCATAAACAGAGCTCAATGGACTCCATTTTCGTTCATCTCCTTGAGAATAGAAAGGTTAGGGGTCAGGATCTTTATAGCATGTAGGGTGACAGAACATTAGCAGATTCCCCCCCTGTGACAAGGAGGGTATTGAGCGTGTCTGGAGGCTGCATTGCTGCTGAAAGGATGCTTGTCACATGGTGCATTTCCCCCAAGAGTGGCGTGATTTCATTCTATCTTATAGATGGGTCTTCTAGTTGCTGTCTGGTTTTAAGTCACACTTGCATCCCAATCATTTTGAAACATGTCTTTTGGATTGCAGGCTTCTAAAACTACAGCAAGATTTAGTCTGTCACACCCCTCCTTCAAATCTGTCCCTGGTAGAAGTCCACAACCACTTGGATTGTTTTACCGACTTTCACTATAGAGGCACAAGGTTCTCTGAACCAAACCTAGTTCCTATTTTATTGAGGGCTAGACTGCCAGATGTGAAGCTGGCCCTTCTGTTTTAATTGATGTCTTCTTTTTCCAACACCCGAAAGAGTCCCTGCCTTCCATCTAACCTATTGACCCTTTTCTATGATTATGAAGGCTTTCTGGGTCCATCGAGGTTCTAAGAATGATGCGTGTCAACATGTTAATTCAGTGTGCATAGCAGCTCTGGGAATTAGATAAATTAATTTCACTCTTAAGGGAGGAGCTGAGGCATATGGGACAGTCTGTTGCCCCAGGTCTCGTGCTGGTAAGAGGCAGGGCCTGGATTTGGGATTAGCACTAGGTTCCAAGCTCCATTCTCAGCCCAGCCTGTGTGCTTGCCTCCCAGCTAGTCAGGTCTAACTGCCATGGACCAGAAACAGTTTTAAAGGTTGAGGAAAAGAGAAAAGTCTGAGGGGAAAGTTAAAGCAGATGGTCCCTTCTATAAGAGAGCTTAGTCACAGCAAGCTGATTGCAGCCAGCATGTCCCCAGGAGTTCTACCCATGTCTCATAGAAGAAGAGAGGACAGGGCCAGTCAGATGTTGACCTAGTAGCAGGGACTACAACATGTACCTGATGCTATGTGTCACTGCCAGCAGACAATGAGCAATAGCGTTTTCAGGTGACCTACCCCATGTCAGAGAGAGCCGGTGACAGGGACTCACAATCTTTCCCTTAGAGAACTTCAAGTTCACAGCAGTTAACAAGAGATAACTAGCTAGTGCCAGGGCTGCACTTACTGTACACTGTCTTTGCTTCAGTTGCTATAAGTGACGACAAAGTCACGGTACCATGTATCTACCACAGTGTAACAGACTGCCCCAGTGACATCTGGTGTTGTTACTTCCTTCAGTGGGGCTAACTGGGATTTGCTGGGCAGTTTGCTCCTGGGATCATATGGGTAGGTACAGTCAGATAGTAGCTGAAGTGATATTGAAATCCTTCTTAGGCATGGGTTTGCCATTGATTCTGGCCATCAGCTAGTATGACAGCTAGGACTGTTGGCTGGAGCACCTAATTATGATTCCTCTAGAGATTTCTCACAGCTTCACAACTGGAATCTAAGAGCAAATGTCCAAAGAGAGATAGAGAGCTGGTGAATGGATGAGGGACAGAGAAGAGGACAGTTGTAGATGCCTTCAAAGATTCAGACCCCAAATCCTAGAGCTTCACATCTGTCACAGAGCTCTATCCAAGTTGATGTAAAGGAAACAGACTCACAACTCTATTTAAGGTGCACTGAGTCAGACTACAGGGAAGCGGGTGAGTGCTTAGGTCTGAAACAGGTGTTCTGCTGCCTCAGTCTTTCCTAGAATGATTTTGTTTCTGGAGCTCACACACCTGCACAAAGCATTTCTACCATCGCCTAGATCAGCTGTTCCCTTCTTAGGACATCTGGCGTCCCACAAAAACCAGTTCTGCATCTTGAACAGTGTCAATCAACAGAAGACATTTCTCTTCTTTGTCCCATGTAAACCATGAATAATTTAGAGTAATTTCAAGGATGTTGAGGAAAACCACAACAGTTTATAGTTTGCTTGCATTCCACTTTAAGACTTTTATAGTTCATAGTCTGATGTTCCCTCCTCCCAACCACAGTACTGTGAGTTGAGTTACACCCAGCCCTACCTTAATGAATAAACATTTCTGACTAGAATATTTATTATTTTTAAATTGTTAGGGTTGTTTAACATAGAATTGCTACCTTTATTTTATTACAATTTAATTAAGTGTGTGTGTGTGTGTGTGTGTGTGTGTGTGTGTGTGTGTGGTGGGGCATGCATTTGACAGGACAAGGGTGGAGGACTCCTGTAGAAGTCTGCTCTTTCCTTCTACCATGTGGGTCCCAGAAATAGAACCCAGGTTGCCAGGCTTGACGGCAAGCACCTTCACCTGCTGAGCTGTGGAACCAGCCCCTACCTTTTTTAACTTATGAAACTTGTGTACGGATTAGATAGTAACAACATAGAGAACTCCAGCAATATAAAAGGATGTGGCCATGAACTTTGAGGCTGATGTGCCTCTTCCTGACCACATTCACTTTTCCCTACTTTATGGTAACCATTATCCTGACTTGCGTGTTTATTGATGCGTTAATTTTCTTTATAGTGTAGTATGTGCTTTCATCCCTCTGGGATACACATTTAGTTTTATGTGCTTTAGAACATTTTCATAGTTGGAGCCATACTGTATTTATTCTCTCTCAGTGCTGCTGTCCTAAGACTTACCCGCATTATTGCATGCAGATGGATTTCAGTCACCTTCACTATTAGAACATAGTCAAGATTGAAACCATAGCGTAAACTACTGCTGATGAACTTTCCCTTTCCTATCGTAAAGAGTTTCTATGTCAAAATTCTTACATCTCAGCTAACTGTTGACAAATGCTAACTTCCAGCTTTGTTGGAATGGTGAATCATGTTCCACTGTGACTTTTTCATGGGACATGCTAACATATGTAAAAGTTTTGGTCATTTCTCACACTCCTCTAAGTTCCTGGTTGTTTGTCTTTGAACACTTGTTGACATCCTAATGTTAGTTAGGAAATGAAACTTGTCACCTCGTTTTGGTTGCTGTGAGCATCTTCTATTTTCTGGGTTTTTTGTTTGTTTTGTTTTGTTTTACTAAATTCTTGTCCAAGACTCTTGTTAGTGTATGTATTGAGCTATCTTTTTCTCAGTCATCTCTAGGAGCATCCTTTTTCTACGAAGTCCCCAGCCTTCCTCAGCACGGTCCCCTCTCCCTGATGGTGCCTCACGTTCTCTTTGAGCTATGATTTAAAGCACAGAAATGGTTAAGTTTGCCCTGCCAAGTCTCAGTCTTTGAGGTCCTTTCCTAACTTGAGGTTATATATCATTCTCTATTTTATTCTCTTCTACAGGCTCTATGACATTTTGCTTAGTGTGTAGAATATCTGGGTTGACCTTTCTTCGTGCATGATGTTGAGAAATGCTTTGTGATGGTGTGAACCTCTTATTTTCCTCTTTATTTGCATTTTTGCTCATGACTTTAATTATTACGAATTCTGATGTTGAAAGTGTGGTATTCTCATCAGGTGTCCATAGTAACTCTCTTAGAATTGCATAGTGTTTAAATTTTTATACCTTTGCTTTTTCTAGTTTATCTGTTAATAGCAAATAACTAGAGCTTGCTGTTCATTTTTTCCCACAATCTTTGTATTAACTAAATATTCACCTTGCCGATATTTATCAGAAGTCTACTTTCTGATTAATATTTTCTGCTTTTTATTTGCTTTGCTTTTTCCCATGAATCCCTTTTTTCCCTTTTTACTCATGTTGTATTATCGTATTCTAATTCTTGTTCATCTAATTTGAAGTTATTCATCCTATTATTACTTAGACAGTAACTAGTGTGGGCAGTGAGGGCATGAGCCTGCGGACTGCCTTTCTAAACCTCAAGGCTGCTTCCTTGGTGGTTTTTTCATTTGTTTGCTGTTGTTGTTTTTAACCTTGTGTTAAACTGCTGTTAACTGTCTTTGTGTTGCACTGTTAACTCTCTGTGGGTCCCTTGCCTTCTGTCTGGAAGTGTGTCCTATGGGAATTCCTGTAATGAGAGCCTGTCATGCACAGTATCTGGTTTTGTTTCCGTAACCATGTCCTCTTTCCCCTGTTGCTCTAACTATAGTCACGGTCATTAGAGTTGCAGAAAAGATTGAAACATAATGACAGTATTGTTTGTGGCAGCCAAGAGACCAAAACCAGAGGAGTAGAAATATATGTGGGCAATAGTGAGGTTGCAGCTGTATAAATGCATCCACGCAGCAGTACCTAACCGTGATTGTCATGATTTCAGAAATGACAGAGGCTGGGAGCAAGGCTCCACTCTCCATGTGCACTGTAATGTGTGTGCTTGTATACGTGCCTCAAGAAGCATGAGAAGGCACAATAAGAAATTCATCAACCTAGGCCCTCTGCATGTATGTGACAGTTGTGTAGCTTGGGCTATATGTGGGACTCCTGGCAATGGGAGCGGGGGCTGCCCTGACCCTTTGATTGACTCTTAGGAACCTATTCCTTACGTTGGATTGCCTTGCTCAGCCTGAATACAGGGGGAGGTACTTGGTCTTATGGCAGTTTGATAGGCCAATGCTTTGCTAAGCCCATGGGAGGCCTGCCCCTTTCTGAGTGATTATGGAGGAGGGGTGCATGATGGCGGGACAGAGGGGACAATGGGGGAGAGCGGAGGACAGGAGGGAGAGGAGGCTGTGGTCAGGATGTAAAATAAATTATTTAATTAAAAAAAGAAATTCAAATTCCTTCCCAGATATTGAAGGAATCATAGGTTAAAGTTGTGCTTCTTTCTGTCTTTGGAGTGTGACCTTTCTACATTAGCAAATGCATTGATTATAATTAGAAACCAACTTTGGCTTCATAGATGACGTAAAATAGAATTTGATTTTCAAGAAGGTTGTGTCATTTGCACTCATATCCAACTCCTGTAGTAAGTGAATAGTCATTATATTTTACTGTCTGTTAACTTTATACATGTACTGAATTATTTTATTATTATATCCATTCCCATTTGTAATTACTACTGAAGTCAATCACTTTTTTATGTCCATGTTTACTAGTCATTTATAATTCTCGCTTTAGAGCATTTGGCCATATCTATTGTCGATTTTTCAATTATAATCTTAATTGTTTTCTCATTGATTTGAAATAGCTCTTTATATATTAAGAATATTGACTCTGCCTTGTTTTCAAATTGTTTTCCTACTTGTCTTGGACTATCATTCATAATAACTTAAATGTTTAATTTTTCTATTAAAAATTGATTCCTTATGCATTTTGAAAAAGGGCATGAATAAATATAAACAAGGAAAGCCACATTATTCTGAAAAGACTCTAAGTCTTGGTGACAAGGAGGGAAAGAGGAAATAGAATATACTTCTAAACTAAGTTCTTCACAATCATGAGATGAAGAAGAGGCTGAGTACTCCGGAGTTTTCACTTATTAGGGGATTTTTGTTTTTTTGTTTGTTTGTTTGTTTTGTCTTGTCTGCCACCCCTGTGTAGGACACAGATGGATATTTTGTCATCTGTATATCTGATGGCTAGCATGTCTGTTTGTGAGGTTATTTGTTATTGCTCTTTTCTGACATGCTTGGGAAAGGGGGCAATGTGAGAGGAAAGGAGACCAGCTCAGCCCCCCTACCCACAGGCACAGGTGTGTGCACAGCTCAGCCCCCCTACCCGCGGGCACAGGTGTGTGTGTGTGTGTGTGTGTGTGTGTGTGTGTGTGTGTGTGCACAGCTCAGCCCCCTACCCACAGGCACAGGTGTGTGTGTGTGCACATCTCAGCCCACCTACCCACAGGCACAGGTGTGTGTGTGTGTGTGTGTGTGTGTGTGTGTGTGTGTGTGTGTGTGCACAGCTCAGCCCCCTACCCACAGGCACAGGTGTGTGTGTGTGTGTGCACAGCTCAGCCCCCTACCCACAGGCACAGGTGTGTGTGTGCACAGCTCAGCCCACTACCCACAGGCACAGGTGTGTGTGTGTGCACAGCTCAGCCCACTACCCACAGGCACAGGTGTGTGTGTGTGTGTGTGTGTGTGTGTGTGTGTGTGTGTGAACAGCTCAACCCCCCTACCCACAGGAACAGGTGTGTGCACAGCTCAGCCCACTACCTGCAGGCACAGGTGTGTGTGTGTGTGAACAGCTCAGCCCACCTACCCTCAGGCACAGGTGTGTGTGTGTGTGTGTGTGTGTGTGTGTGTGTGTGTGTGTGTGTGCACAGCTCAGCCCACCTACCCGCAGGCACAGGTGTGTGAACAGCTCAGCCCACCTACCCGCAGGCACAGGTTTGCAGAGCTCTGCTGTCTTTTGAGACAGCACAGAGCTGGTTCACTTTCCCTAGCAGTTGAGTCCACAAGCTCCTCTGTCCTTCCTGTCACCTTAGTGACCTCCCTCAGTCATGAGTGACAAAGAATGAAGGTCTTTTCTCTGAGTCTGGGGATTGCCAGCTTGGACGTTGCTGGCACACTGGGCTAAACTGTTTTTGTCTCATGGTTCCCCTCTGCACTGTGAGAGGCTTAGCAATATCCCAGGCCTCCACTGGCCAGAGGCCAATATGATTATTTCGTTGTGACAGTCAAAAGTCTCTCCAGGTGTTACCCAGTGTCCCCTCAGGGACAGTGTTGGCCTTGGCTGCACAGGGCAGCAGGACAAGAGGCTGCCGTTAGGCTTTGGGAATGGGACTGTACTGTCATTTGAGTAAATTTCAGACTCGGTTAGTTTTGACAGGATTGCAGCTGATCACCAGTTTCTCAGTGAAAGATTCTGTCACGAGGCTTTCTGTGAACATATACCTTTTTAGTTTTAGAGTTCAATTTATTAATATTATTCCTTGGTAATTTCATTCATGTACACAATGTGTCTTAGTCATGTTAACTCCTAATTATCCCCCCCAATGTTCACCACGAGCCTCAACATTCCCCATGAGCCCCCCCAATATGTCTTCTTCCAACGTCATGTCCTCTTTTTAAATTTTTATTACATTATTACATTTTTTAACCCACAGAATCTAATTTTGTGCTGCCTGTGTGTACATCGGTGTGGGGTCATCCATCTTAAAATGGGCATCCCACCAGCAGCCAATCCCCAAAGAAAATTGACCATCCATCCCCCAATACCCATTATGTGCCCGTAACTCCTCAGCAGGGGTGGGCCTCAGTAGCCCTTCCGGTACCATGCTGGTAGTTTTAACTGACTTGACCTTGCACGGATCTTGTGTAGGTAACCAACTCTGCTTTGACTTTGTATGTGCAATAGTGATATCATGTTCAGATCATTTGTTTTTTGAGTCTCACTCAAATAGTGATATCATGTTCAGATCATTTGTTTTTTGAGTCTCACTCAAGCTGGCTTAGGCTGATCTCCAACCCACAGCCGTCCTTCTGCCATAGCCTCCAAAGTGTCAGGATGGCAGGCTTGGGACGCCTTCCTGCCTCCTAACTCCTTGTCTTGCTTTGAGATACAGAGTTTCTCTTTCCTCATCTTCAACTTGTGAGTTTTGTTAACTATTTTTGCCCTAAGCCTTTAATTCCTATAAGACACTGTGTGGTGACACTTAACCTTTTTGCAATTTTCCTTTGAATATAACAAATGTAATGATGTAATTTGTTGGATGATTCCATTATGATGTTTCTTGATGCATTCATTACATTCTTCTAGGGAATAATATTTTCTGTTTCTGGCTTCTCTCTGGAGACTCTTACATCATCTTATATTCTTTACATTCTGAGAACCAAGGTGCTCCACACACATCTGTTCACATGTGCATATGAGAAGGTGTTGGGGCTCATGTATCTCAGAACACACCAACACACCAGGAGCAAAGCTGTTTGCCTCTGGGCACCTGGGGTGTAACAAAACCCTGCCCTCAAATGCATTAGGTGATAATGTGTCAATGGATTAACCCGGAAAGGTCAGGGCTCAGCTGGGTGGCGGTGGCGCACACCTTTAATCCCAGCACTCAGGAGACAGATGCAGGCAGATCTCTGTGAGTTTGAGGCCAGCCTGGTCTACAGAGTGAGGTTCAGGAGAGCCAAGGCTGCACAGAGAGACCCTGTCTTGAAAACCAAAAGAAAAGTCAGAGTTCAATTTCTAAACACCACGCATCAGGAGTCCAGCCTTTACTATATGAGCTGCTGGGGAGAGTCCATATAAAACCATGACACCAGGAAGAAGAGAGAGAAGGGCCGGGGTGTTGACTCACTGGAAAAGTGTTTGCCAGGAAGCATAAGGAGGACCCAAGTCCAAGTCCCTGACTCTCCTATAAAAGCAGAGTAGTGTGGCACACATCTGCGGTCCTGCCACTGATGATTGTAGTAGAAACAATGGATCCCTGGGTCTTGCTAGCAAGATGGTGTGGCTGAAATGGTGAACTCTGGGTTCAGTGCAAGACCGTGTCTCAAAGGACAAGGTGAAGAGGCCAGCAAGATGGTTCAACAATCAAGAGAACTTAACTTCCAGAGGACCCAGATTCAATTCCCAGCACCCACAAGGAAGCTCACAACCACCTGTAACTCTAGTTCCAAGGGATCTGATACCCTATCTGACCCAAGGGGTGACCAGACATACATGCAGGCAAAATACCCATACATATAAAATAAAATTAAAATTAAAAAAAATAAGGGCAGAGGAAGTGATAGAGGAAGCCACCTGGCATTAACCTCTGACCTCCACGTCTGTGCAGTGCATGTGTTACCAGCCCCTGTGCCCCACTGTGTAAGGACTAGATGAAGCCTTTGTGTTTTTAGCTGGTGGACACAGTTGGTGCAGAGCTGACTGTCCAATTTTCCAAAGCCCTGTAATCTGATTTTCTACTTTGAGTATGAGATAATTTTCCTATTTCTGGTCTGCTTATTTTGAGGCTACTGTTTGGATTTGAACTCACAAATGTGTTTGTTTTTCGCTTACTTAGCAAAGAGTTCCAAGCAGTGTTCAAGCAGAGGACAGTGTCCTGGTGGCCTCTGACTTCCTACTGGAGAGGTCGCATGACTGTCAGCATTCTGCCTGGTGGTGTGGGACATGAGGATGTTACTTTGGCTGTATCTGCACAAGCTCCAAGAAGAGACCAGCAGGTTGGGAGTAATAGTCATATTCACAAATGTCCAGGGATAGGAAAGCATGGAGTTGCTGCTGCTCTGGTTTAGTAGTGAAGGTAGCTTTGTTCTATCTGCACAAGCTGCAAGAAGAGACCAGCAGGTTGGGAGTAATAGTCATATTCACAAATGTCCAGGGATAGGAAAGCATGGAGTTGCTGCTGCTCTGGTTTAGAGGTGAAGGTAGCTTTGTTCTAGAGAAGCACGTGTGTCCCCCTTTGTCAGCCTCTCAGCCCAAGGGCCTCTTCCTTCCAGCAGCAAAACTGAGCCACCACGTCTGAGCCATTTAGACTCTGAACTATGTATCCAAAACATGGAATGGTGTCTTTCTCTCTGTAGTCCTTGGGGCTGGTGGCATTTCCTTCAAAGCTATCTGTCACTGTCCAGCACTTAACTGTCCAGGCCTTTGGGAATGGTGGCCTGACAGGTGTGGTGTCACAAACCATTCTGGACCCTTCTTCCCCACTCTGCTTCCTGCCTCCAGGGGGTCAGGCGACATCTATGGTCCAGAACAAATCTGTCATCTCCTGAGGATCTGAGTGTCCCCAGGGTGGTCAAGAATCCCCTCTGTAGACTATTTTATTGTGTGTGCAGCACAGTGGACCCCATTTTCTTCCTTGCAGAGTTCCAGCAAGGGGTTATACCATCAGGTGCAGGCTTTGGGTGGGTGGGAGTGGGAGTGGGGGTGGGTGGGGAGGGGGCTCTGCCTTTGCTTCATCACATGCTTGGAATGCCCGAGCCAGCTATTTGGGACAGGAGAGGTGTGTGGGAAATGGTTCCTTGTGTGAATGTGAATGTTGGTATGCAAGTGTCTATATCCCAGCTCTGTTCTGTAAAAGCAGGCCTATTTTCCTTTCATAAACCTAATGCAATAGTCTGTGCTATAAATTCTTCTCTGTGGCCGTTTCAGCCATCTCTTGGTGAAAGTAGAAAAATTAGGCTTTTAGAAGCCATTTTTACCCAGAGAAGTCTTGAATTTGCTCCAGCCTCATTCCACAGGAGCAAATCTGTCACCTGCTGATGAACTTGGCTTCTTCATCCGATAGCCCTTCTCACAAGACCCTTGCTGCATGCACAGTGGTAACCGTCAGTACTCAGTAATTTCTGTTGGAATCATTGGGGTGTTCATATCCATTACACAGGATTACAAACACAAAATAAACTAAATAAAAGATGATGTATTCTGACCCTCTCAGGAATGTGTGCCTGCCAGGATTCTAATACCCCTTGAGATATAAAATTGGATTACTAAGTCTTAGCTATGTACACATCCCATTACAGGTGATAAGCTCGGACGTATTGACACAGACAGTCTCTGTTCCTCACAGAGACTCACTATAGGGACCGGAAGCCTTCCTCTCAGGTTCTGAACACTTACAATTAGGACAGAGCAGTCTTAGGGAGTTCTTTGGGTAGCTATATATCAGGCCACGTTTCCAGGAAGATTCCAAATTGTGATGTACCAAGACCTTCTTGTTCATGACTTGGCAAGGATGGGTTTATGAATCTGAATGTCTTTAGGTTACATTCTTGATTGGGATATGGCCGGGGATAAAGGGTCAGCAGGAATTAATGTAATAGCCCTTACTGACTTACCAGTTGTGTGCTGGTCCCATGGTACCAGGCCATGGCTGTCCCAGCCACCTAAATGATATTCAGTCTTGATCTGGCTGCTGAGAAAACTCTCAAAGAAAAATACAGGCCTAAGAAATAACACTCTCTGTAATATTGGCAGCAGTCACAATGAAAAGAACTGTGTTTCATATGTCACAAACATGTTAACTATAAGCTAGTGATCCTGAGTCCAGAGGATTAAGAAGAGTACATCATTGACTTATAGTGTGGAAGCATTTACAGTAGATACAGACAAGGGGAAAAAAATCCCTTGTTTTATTGGCACTTGAGAGAGCTAAATCCTGGATAGAGAGGTCAGTATCTAGATGACACATAGATTGTAGGATGAATATCCTCTAGGATCTCATTTCTTAGCCTGTTCCTCAGGACAGCAGGAGATCATCCATGCCTTTACCTGAAGACTGCTGCTCTGGTTATATAAATCAGAAAAGCGTCAGTTAAAGCAAAATTAAGCATAGTCCCTGTGCTGCTGGTTTGAGTGAGAATGGCCCTGGTGGGTGCATGTGTTTGAATACATGGCCCTCAGTTGGTGGAACTGTTTAGGAAGGATTAGGAGGTGTGGCCTTGTTGAAGGAAGTGTGTCAAGGGGTGAGCTTTGAGGTTTCAAAAGTGTAATTCTCAGAGCTTGCTCTCCACCTCATGGTTCATGGTTCTGGATCTGGATGCATGCTCCTAGATGTTCCTTCTCTCTGCCCTCATAGACTCTAACCCTCTGGAAACATACGGCTAATGTAATACTGTTTCTCTAAATTTCCCTGGTCAAGGTGTTTGATCATATTAACAGATGAGCAACTAAGACAACCCACTAACAAGAGCTTGCAGTGTGCATTACCAAAACAAGGTAGAAAATTCACCAAATCACCATGAAATGCTTTTCTTGAAATGTCCACACACTCCAGACTCTGAGATGCCACACTGATCTCCAGCCATCATGTCTTGCTCTTTTAGCTGTTTGCTTCCTCCCTCCAAGTTGTTAAAGCTAAAAATGGAATTTTCCTGTTGTCTTCCCACTTTGCTTCAGGTCCTGCCTCTCTCACACACACCTCACTGTCCATTTCATGTTACATGTGGGTCAAACCACAGATACTTCTCTAAATAATTTCCCCGCAGTCTAATTTATTATGGACACTCCCCATGCCATAGCCCCTTTCTTTACCATACTTTATTGCTGCTATTCCTTTTCCATGTCTCTGCAAACTCCATTTAATGCCCAGTGTTGACATTTGTTTCTGAGAGGAGTCTGTTCCTGTGGTATGCAATGTAGTCGTTTGTAAGAGTTCTGCTAACTCTCCTCATCCATCTATGCCTCTTGGCCCTAAGTTCTGTGTGAAATCCAGTAAATGGTTTGCCTGGACCTGATATTTCCTGGGCTAACTGGTGCCTAGCCTGATGTCTGCCTCAGAGAATCGGGTGGTCTTGATGCCAATCTCACTCTGCTACTTAGTATTTTTGAACCCCCCCACTGTCAATCTGCACAGCTTTAAAATGGGGGTGAAAACAGTGGTAGCTTCATTGTATTATGGTAAAGATGAGTGAATACCACTTGGGATCACAGACATGTACATATGTATGTGTGCGTGCACACACACACACACACCAACACACACACACACACACACACACACACACACACACACAGATACACATATACGCACTGGTGAGATCTTGGGAGGAGGAAGTGGAGAGGAAGACCACATCATCTCAAGGTCAGCTTGGCTTTTGGCTGCTCAAAGAGTTTCTCTCTGGTGTCCTCTCATTACTGCCTCAGAGGACTGTGCTGACTAGTTTTATGTCAACTTGACACAAGCCAGAGTCATTTAGGAAGAAGTACCCTCAACTTGGAAATGTCTCCATCAAATTGGCCTATTGACAAGTCTAAGGGAGCATTTGTTTGATTTATGATTGATGTGGGAGGGCCCAACCCATTGTGGGCAGTTCCACTCCCTAGGCAGGTGGTCCTGACTGTATAGTAAAGCTGTATTAAAAGAAGCAGGCTGAGCAAGCCACTGGGAGCCAGTAAGCATCATTCCTCCATGGCTTCTGCTTTAATTCCTGCCTTGAGTTCTTGTCCTAATTTCTGTATGACCTGAGAGTTATAGGCTGAAATAAACCACTTCCTCCCCAAGTTGCTTTTGGGTGTGGTGTTTTATCACAGCAGTGGAAACCCTAGCTGGCAGAAACCCCTTTCTAAATGGGGCAATGTAGGATGTAGCAGAACAGACATGTCTGTGTTCTAGCCTTGAGTATTATGTCCGGCTCTCCTGACACTAACCCCTTGACTTCATGTGTTGCGTGACTCCCTTGGGTTCACTGCCTGTAGCAGATATATTAAAGTTCATTCCTCGTGCAGGGCTGCTCTGATGATTCAGTGAGGTTGTGCCAGTGTGTTTGGTGCCCGTCATTAAATAAGCATTTGGTAGCAGCCGGAAACAACTCACTTAACCTCCTTCTGCCCAATGTCCACACCCGTAAAATAGAAGTAATAATTAACAAGGGTGCTGAGGGGTTGTCACTAACTCTAGTGAGCAGAACAAAGGCAAAGTACCGGCATGGGTATTGGTGGCAGTAGATGTTCCATACGTATCGGCTCTTGGGGCATCGGGGCATTTGTGGCATCAGTTCTAGAAAACAAGACAAGCCATGCTTCCTTGATACCATCCAGACCCCTAAAGTCAGCAGCTAGCGTTGATCACTGCCCTTTAGACGCGACGCTGCAAACATAAACTGCCACTCCTGCAGCCAGCCCTTTAGATGCAGGGCTGCAACCTTAAGCTGTCTCTCCTGCAGCCTGCAGATGTGCAGTCAGTCCAGCAGGCATCCTCTCCTACCTGACCTGTCTATGCCGTTGGCTACCAGCAGTTACTTTTACCAGAGTAAAGCTTTGAATTACATTTTCAGGTGTAATTTGTCAACGATGAGGTAGAAGAAGGGGCTGAGGCTGAGGCAACAGGTCCTGGTGGAGACGGGAAACAAAGTCCAATAGATTGCAGGGCTGCTTCTCCTATCAAAATGCTTTTTAGCTTAGGACAGACCTAGAATTTTCTCTCTAGGCCCAAGGAGAAAAACATGCATTGGGAAATTGTGTGAAGCGCAAGGAGTCACAGTGGAATTGAGTCTGAAGTGTACAACCTCTTCCTACTGTGAATTCAATCTCAAAACACGTACGATCCATAATTCCTCCGAGTCCTTAGAGTTGCCATAAAACCACTTAAAATTAGACCTGTTCCAATTCTTGTTTCTGCCCATGCTTCACACTATAAACTGTTATTTTCCATTCCTGTCTGAGCTCCATTCTTCTTACAAGCCAATAATTCTGCATCCTTTTCAGAATGGCTCTATTGCACTAAAGTTGTCCTGGAAGACACCTTTGTTTTCTTCAATGCTCTGAAGTGTGAAGTCTGAATAATTTGCTAAATGCATCATGTTTACATATGCAAAAGCCAGTTATCTCCAAATCGTCATCCCCTGCTTGCACCGTTGGCTGGATGCTTAAGAAAATGAAGCTTAATTTTCTGTAAGCAGTCTTCCATGGTTTTCAAATAAGCTTGTGGAGACACCGACAAACTAAATTACACAGTGGTAACTACCCAGACAGCAGTGAGAAGCCAGAGCTGAAAGAAGCCAAGTGTGAGGGAGCTCTAGTACCCTGCAATCACAGCAGACAAAGCAGATTGTCGGGGTCTCCCAGGCCACTGCGGGGGAGGGCTGAGGTCTGAAGTGTTAGCAGTGAGGATCATCCCAGTTGGTAAAACAGTAGATCCAGTTTTAGCATGGGAAACCCTGAACTCAATGAGAACTGACAGGTGTCCTGGTCTTTCCTTTGTCTAAGCCTAGGGAGTCGGTATGACAGATTCCATAGTCACATGGTCAGAACATCTTTTTCCTTTGTGGGCCTCAGGCACGTTGGTGTGAATCCTTTGGTCCTGTGGGCTTAAATGGGCAAGATGGAAGGTTTGCTATTCTCACATACGCAGTGGAGACAAAAGGCTACCCTGAGGCATTCTGAAGCTTGACTAAGACAAAATATCTCCACCCGTATGTGTATTTCTCTCTGCTCTCCTGTCCCCTTCAGGTCCATTCACTCTTTGGCAGGAAGAGTGTTCCCCTGACTTTAACTTCCGTTTTGATCTTGAAGGGACCTGCTGCTCAGCTAAGCTTCAGCCAGTTCACTGTGTGCATTCTTAGTGCTTTTGCAGTAGAGGGAACTGTTCACCAAAAACGTTCAGGTTTTCTTCTATGATGCTTCTGTGAACCTACTGATGTCCACTTTTGACAAGGCAGGCTACTGGGACCTAGGGGAAAGTCAGGTGCACCACAGCATCCTTCCTGCCCTGATGGCCAGCAGTGGTACATTGTGATATACCTCAGAGAGGTGGGACTCCGTGTCCTGGACTGCGGGATGCATCCAGCTTCCTCCAGGGTGGGATGAGATTCTCTGGTAAGCATAACTCCATCTGAGCCCTGCATCTCCATCAAGGAGCAGTCTGAGAAAGCACTTCTGACTCCCTCATTAAAACTACACGAACTTGGTGTTAGGAAAGTTCTGCCCCTCTTTTACACATCAGGAGAGGGGAGAGTGAATACCAGGCACCAAGCGAGGGCTGTGTCTTAATCATCTCTGTATTCCCCGGAGTGGCTTAGGGAGTGCTGAAATTGATTTAGACTTGCCCCCAGGGACCCCGGGAACAATGGAGAACAGCACACAGACTGTTTGGATTAAAAATTCCTGCATTTAGGGATTATTTCTCCTCTGGGTTCAAAAGCAAATTATCAGCATGTAAGCATGAAAACTGATGGATGGGTGCAAACTATCTTGAGCTGCAGGTAAGAAGTCCCTTGTTTTCCTAACCCAAGCTTCATCCTTCCTATCATTCTACACTGCTTTTGTTCATCCATTTATTTACTCTTAACGAAGTCCAGGCAGCCACAATTGTTATTTCAGATCTAGAGCCCAGCTTTGAAGAGATGACTGGGTGTGACATGCAGTCCCTTGATTCAGGGAGCAGGTGGCTTAGCAAGGGAGACAGACAAGGATGGTGTCATGGTTTTGATTCTGTGTATATATTTATACCACACATGAAAGTCATTTAAAGGAACACAGGCATTCTCCCAGTGATCTAGCTCCTGGCTCCTGCCCCAAAAGAAACCATTGTTACTAATTTTCATGTGCCCTTGAATAGTTTTTTTTTCTAAAGATTTATTTTTTAATTTAAAAAAGTGAAATTAAAATATAGCTACATCATTTCTCTCTTACTATTCCTCCCTTTATCCCTCCTTTACCCCTTCTCTCAAATTCATGGCCTTTTTCTTTAATTGTTATTGTTACATATATATGTATGTGTGTATGAATGTATATGCACATAAATATATAAATATAATCTTCCTTAATCTATTTAGTGTTACTTGTATATGATTACAAGGCTGACCAATTGGTACCAGAAAGTCAATTAGAGGGTAATGTGAGGATTTAACAAAGCAACCCCACGTAGTTAAAAAGGAGGTTTATTTTGAGGTAACTTAGAGCCAGTAAAGGAGTTGGTTACAGGATCTGGGAGAGGTGAGGTGCAGTCCAGCAGGGTTCTCTAAAGAACTCTGACATGGTCTGCCATCCAGCATCCAGGATCACAAGGAACCAAGAGAGCCTGCACATCTAGATCTCGGGTCTTAAGCACTCCCATCTCTGGTCCATCCCAGGGGCAGGTCATAGGTAGGTGTGGCAGCTACCAGAAGCCTCATTAGGGGGGTAGTACTTTCAGGTCCAAGCTGGAATAGCTACCCACTACAAGGGCCCTCATCCCTGGAAGGACTAATATTCCATCTTACAGTTGTCATTAGTTGCCTATAGTTCAATTTACAGATGAGGCCCTCTGATATTTTCCCCCTTCCCCTTTAGAGTGTCTGTTGGTGATGCCTTTTATTTGGGTCTTGTGCAGATAGCCATGTCTTTGGGTATCATGGGAAGCTTCCTCGTCATTTCTAGGAGGCACACACACACACAGCAGTTTACTTGGTCCTTTCACTCCTACAGTCTTTCTGCCCCCTGTTCTGTGATGTTTCTTGAGGTTTAGATGCAGGAGGTATATTGTAGATGTATCCACCAGCCTGAACATCCCATAACAGGTTCTCCTCATTTGTATCAGTTGTGTTTTCTTTATGATCTCTACCTATTGCAAAGAGGAGCTTCTTTGATGAGGAGTGAAAACTACATTTGTCTGTGGGTATAAGGACATGTATTTAGAATGCCATTAGAAATAATGTGGTTTAGTTAAAGTGGTCATTGGGTCCTCCTCTGATATCCATGACCTCACTAGGCCCAGGTAGCTGGATCAGTTTCCTATACCAGGCATGATTTCTCTCCTGTTGAATGGGCCTTTAGTCTAGTTCGGCATCTTTGTTTACTGCCAAGACCTGAGTGCTACTGCTGCATCCTTAGGGGCATCCTGCCATGCTAGTTATTGTTGTGGTTCCCAGGCATCAGCTGGACAGGACTATTGGCTGCTTCCCTCCCTTGGAAGCTTCCATAGCAGCTCCTGGTACTATGAAAGCTAGTCCTCTGGGAGGGGGTTTTCAGGTCTGATATAGTTCAGGTCCTTCGAGTCCTGTGTCTGAAGGGCATGGTGTCTTCAGCAATAGGGACTTCCCTCAGCCTCTGGGAGACAGTCAAGCACAACAGCAATAGGCTACACTACTTAAGGGGTCTTTTGGACTCCTGTGACTGACCGCTCAAAAGGAGGTTCCTCACGTCCTGGCCCAGAGGTTTTTCTTAGATGACCTATGGCTCTTGGGGAGGGGGGACATTGTCAGCCCAAGTGATATAACTTCATTTAAACGCTATCTATCTATCTATCTATCTATCTATCTATCTATCTATAGATATATATGTATTATATGTAATTGTAAGTTACAAATATCTTTTCAGCTTTTCCAAACATCCTCAGTGTAGTTTTTCCTCCTCCTTTTCCTTCTTTGCTGTCTTTCATATGTTCCTGAATTAAAGCTCCCCACCCTGTTTTTTTAACTATTCCTTCCTTCATCACTTATATCTTACTGTTGCCAAAATTTTGTTTTTATTTTGTGTATATGAATGTTTTGTGCTTTAGGATATTTGTACACTATGTGAAGGTGTATTGCTATGATTGATGTAGCAAAAAGCTGAAAGGCAAATAGCTAGGCCGGAGGTATAGGTGGGACTTCATGGCAGATAGAGGAAGAAGGAGGAATCTAGGTGCATGAGAGAGACACGTGAGGTGACATGGAGGATGGGTGGTACATGACAGAATGTAGATGAATAAAAATGGGTTAATTTAAATTATAAGAGCTAGTTAGTATCAAGTCTAAGCTATAGGCTGAGCTTTCATAATTAATAAGAAGTCTCCAGTCATTATTTGGGACCTGGCTGGTGGGACAGAGAAAGACTCATTACAGTTTTACCTGTATGTATGTTTGTATATATATCATGTGCATGCAATACCCACAAAGCCAGAAGAGGGCATTGGATTCTTTGGAGTTACAGACTGTTGTAAGCCACTGTATGATGCTGGGAACTGAGCCAGGTCCTCTGCAAGAGCAGTAAGTTCTCTTAACTGGTGAGCCATCTCTCCAGCCCTTAATAGATTCTTGATGCCTTGTAGAAACAAACACAGACAAGGATCCTATATGAGACATATAGAATGTTGATTTTTTTTAAAGTTTCGTGTCCCAAAGAGTCTTATATACAATACAATTAACTGTATTGATTACAGTGGGTAGGTGTGTTATAACTGACTTACAGGGGGTATTGGAATTGTTTCCTGATTTTTTGCTATCTCAGATAGTACTGTGGGCTAGAGCCTTGTATTCTTGACTACAGATGATTTTTATAATGAAAACATTGGTAGCCTTTCTGCATCCTTTAAATTCTGTTAAATCTTTTGTAGTCAACATCTAGTTAAGTTTTTCTTTGTGACATGGTTAGATATAATATTTTATCTTTTTGAGACACGAATTTAGCTCATTTATATTTATTGCTATAGAAGTTAAGTTTGATAAAGTTGGTTGTTGGTGCTGTTGTTTGCTTGCTTGTTTTTGTTGTTGTTTTCAAGACAGGGTTTCTCTGTGTAGCCCTAGCTTCTCTGAAACTCACTCTATAGACCAGTTTGTTCTCAAACTCAGAGACCCACCTGCCCCTGCCTCCTGAGTGTTGGGATTAAAAGTGTGCCCCGCCGGCACCGCTGCCGGCACCCAGCCGCTTGTTTTCTTAAGGTACCCAAGCTGCTCTTACAATTCCTATTTAGCCTTGGTGGGCCTTAAACTTATGATTCTCCCGACTAACTAAAAATTTGGGCGTTTACTAACATTCCCCGCATCGAAGTTAGCACTTTAGACAGTGACAAAACCCAGATGATCTTCTTACTCTCTCCCCTACCCTCCATTTTTTTTAAAGCTCCTCTTCTTTCGGTCTTCTACTTGGCAATACACTGACCCTTGTAGGGCTTGCCACCTTTGCTGTATAAAACCTTATATAACTCGATTTGCTAGCTCTCCGTGGTTTAATCTGTGTCTCAGCTATACTCACGGGCTTTGCTTTCCCTCCTTGAAAGTTGCTCAAATCTGGGGACAGCTTTGTACTTTTCTCTCTCACAAGTCCCTAGGATGTATCTTCTGATGCCATATTGACTTTCTTTACTTCGAAAATCCAGTGATTTGATTAAGATGAATCTTCGTATTGACCATCCCGAGGCCATTTCCTTGTCCCACATTGTGCTTTCAGCCTGTAGGTTCAGCAGAAATGGGATTTACTTAAAGAACTGGAATTGCAGCCCACTCTGCTTCATATTTCCATGGTATCCTCAGGGCTGTTGGTCATCCACATGAGGAGCAAGCATCCTTTGCTTCTAAGGCTGTCACTTATGTGCAGTGGTTCCTCCCCCTTGTGCTGGTCCCTGTGCTCACTCTAGCATCCTCCTGCTTCCTGTAGTGTCTGTCCATTCTTCTTCCTCCAGTTTTGACTTCATCCCTACTGTCTCCTCCCTTCTCTGAGCTTTGATGTGCTGCTTTCTTTTTATTTTACTATTATTATTTTCTCCAGAGGTGAGTGTTTTATTTGAATTTCTATTGTTTACTTGGTCCTTATTTTCATGTTTTCTGCTCAGTGTTCTCTGGTAGTTTTATCTGCTCCCTGCCCCCAATCTCTATGAAGTCTTTAAACCAACAGGGTCTGATTCTTTAAAACACTAAAAACAGTGGGATCTTCAGGGGAGGGGAACCGAACTATCCTCCATGGACTTCACAATTCCAAAAGCATCCAACTTCCCAGTACAGACAGATTGCTCCCTTTAAAAATGGCCCCTCTGTGTGGGCCTATCTTCCCTGTTTCTGGGAAGCAATCTGCCCAAGAGGGCTTTCTCCATTACTCTGTTCAGTCATCCTCCAGTGTCCTTGTTCCACTCCAGCTGTGCTTTGCAGTGAGCCTCTTGTCTGCACAGGACACACAGAACTACCTTGTGTGTCTTCTGAGCTCTGCTGCTTCCAGGATGTGCCTTCCCTTTTCTTCATGCTTTCTCCTCCTGTGTGGTTTCCATTTAGTCTGTTCCCTGCCCTTCCCTCCACATCCCTTAGCTCTGTTCCCTGCCCTCCCCTCCATGTCCCTTAGTTCTTGCTGATCAGAACATTTGAGTCACTTTAGGGAGGAACCTTTGCCTCTGAGAGACAGATTTGTGCCATTTTATTGTGTGTGTAACCATTTTATAGACCCTCGTGGAAATTCTACTTTTCACTTCCATCTGAGAGGTTTCTGGCTTTTAAGTCCAGAGAGTTAGTCTCTCTCTCTCTCTCTCTCTCTCTCTCTCTCTCTCTCTCTCTCTCTCTCTCTCTCTCTCTTTCTCTCTCCTAGTTTTAATGAAAGTAAAGGATTCCACCCTTTTCTGTATACCTCATTTATTATCTATGGAGAAGATGGTAGAAGTTGCTTACTGTCTTCTCATGTAGATAATAGTTCTCCAGACTGGCAATTGTGATCAAGATAGAAGAATGGTGGTTAATATCTCACCCTTGTGTCAGTTCCAGTCTAGGAGAGGTCTAGGGGGGCTTAGATGCCAGCTGCTTCTCATGCCACATCACTGGCCACAGTCACACCTCAGGGAGGGGACAGACTGAGAGTGAGAGAGGATGAGTGAGCCAGGCACTCAGTTTGGGGCACCTTCAGTCTCAGGCAGGTCCTACTTGTATCCTGCTTCATTTATCCCGATGACTCTGACTTCCCAGTTTGTCATTTAGTGAAAATGAAGATGACAGGCTCGGGCATTTCAATGACCCTTCTCTGGGTTCTCAGTGTAGTTCTGGCCTCCATCCTCTTACCCTAGACTCAGAACCCAGAGATACTGCTACTGGACCTTTGTCACCAGAGAGTAGTGTGGCCTCCCTTCCACACAGCTTGTTGGAAGGTAACTGCTGTAAACCGGGCGTGAGGGTAAGAGGGACTCTACACTTGTCTTGTTTCTTTTGCCACCACAGAAGATGCATGTGACAGTATTTAGTGTCCTCTTCCTAAGGAAGCCATTCATAGGTTCCAGGCACCTCCTAGACTTCCTGCTAGTGTAAGATCTCAGATCAAAGGTTGTCATTAGCTCTCTACTGTGCTAACTAGCAATGTAGTATTCTCTTGCTTAAGGGTAGAAATGTCTGTGCATGTTATTGCTCTAGGCATTGAAAACACAGAATAAAAATCTACACTTTGTAATAGCTAGATTTGAATGTTGAATCTGAGCAGGTTAAAGTGTTTTGTTTTGTTTTTTTTTTTAAGATTCTTCATAAATTATCCCCCCCCCCTCAAAATCAGAGTTCTGTCACTAAAGCTACTTATAAATCTGGGGTTATCATATGATGATCAGTTTATATCATGTTACCTCACAGATTGGATATGTGCTGCTTATGTAGTGTATAATACAGCAGAGTGTGTTTGTTATACCCCAGCATCCCGAGTAATCCAGGTTGGACCCATTCACAACCTGTCTGAGAGCACCTCCTTGCTTGTTTTAAGTGGGAATGGCAGATGTCATTTCTTCAGCAAAGGTCTCCTTCTCTGGGGACACCTGACCCCTCTGCATGGCCATGCAATCTCGCATTGCAACTGTCAGTTGTACATTGCTCTGTGTAGTGGCAGGCAGTCCATGCCCGGTCTCTACAGGCCAATGCCGGCTCACCTGCTGCAAATACAATTGAACCAGAGCTGGCATTTATAGCCAGCATTTTGCATATTCAATAGTACATGCGTACCTTAGAGTATAAGAAAGGCTGTGGATTTTATCTGAGGTGCTTATTTCATTTGGCTCATTTGCCCTGCTAGATGATTCAAGGGGAGAAGTGTGGCTCTGCTAATGCACATTTACAAATGTTGGGCAAATTCTAAACATATTTCCTTTTCCAAATGAAGGATTATCATTGGAATCAAGGGAACAGAGAGCCTCCTCAAATCAAGTTACCAAGAATAGTCTTAATGACTTTAATAGGAAATGTATCCATCCCCGTTTGCGAGTTGTACCATTAATTAGTTAAACTCATCTCCTTCAAAGTTTAATGTCAGTACTTTAAGCTCTTCCAAAAACTGCTTTTTAAGGAGGATTTTATTAGCTTGCTCCTGAGTAACAGAGCCTTAATTCCTTCCTTGTTCCCGTTTTTCCATAAAACGATACCTTCTCTGAGGATAAGAGAACATGCATATATATTGATGTTTTGGGCACTGAAAAGTAAAAGCCAGAATCATATGTAACATGGTTTAATTTAAGCACAGCCTGGTCTGTCAAGAGAGCTCCAGTTAGAATGGGATTCACAATGTGCGCTTTCCAAAGGTCTTCGTGGAGCCCCCTTTACAATCACATGTGGCTCGAAGCGTCAATATTAGCCTCTCAAGAGTGGGCAGTGTTAGCTCCCTAAGCCCCCCAGCTCAGAAGGTAGTGGCAGCTTCCTGTTGGTTTTGAGACAATTCTCCCAGCACTCTGCATCACATCTTCAGAGTAAGTAAGACTGTAGCATGAATCTTAAAGAGTCTTATTAATAAAAACAAACCTGGAGCCAGGTATTGGGAAGATCAGAGAAGCAGAACAAGCCACAGCTTCCTCACCTTGCCACTTCCTCAGCTGATCCTGTTTCCTCAGACTGGATGTCTTTGAGTCCTCATCCAGAATGAATCTCAGCTGAACTGCTGCTCAAAAGCCTAAAAGCTTAACCAGGCTCTAGTTCCTCATCCTCATGCCTTAAATACCTTTCTGTTTCCTGCCATCACTTCCTGGGATTAATGGCTCTTGTTACCAGGCCTAGCTGTTTCCAGTGTGGCTTTGAACTCACAGAGATCCAAACGGATCTCTGCCTCTGGGATGCTGGGATTAAAGGTGTGAGTGCCATCATTTTCTGGCCTCTATATCTAGTGACTGTTCTGTTCTCTGACCCCAGATAAGTTTATTAGGGTGCACAATATTTTGGGGAACACAATATCACCACATAAGACCCACGCTGTCATTGTCCCCATTTACAGAAAAGGAAGCAGGGGTTCCTCAAGAGTTGCCAGTTTGAGAAAAACTGGTCTCCTGGGGGGTGGTATTCAGAAGTCTAAAGGGAGCATAGTCTCAAGCCTGCAACTCATGCCCAAGGTCATTATCATGTGACAGAGGGACTGTGTAGAAGCGCAGAGCAGGTGCCCTGGGGATCATGGGTTGTAACATAGAAGCAAATGAAATCTGAGTTTGAAGACCAGAGTGTTAGTCTCAGCGTTTCCACTAGCTATCTGTAGGACCTTGGAGGGTTGTGGAACTTCGCTGAAAGACAACAGAGAATCAGGTCTTGCTGGATAGCCTTATGGGATGATTTGTGTGCAAGTACCATGTGTAGGGAACTGGCCTACAATTCTTCCATGTGGTCAGCCACAGCATTGCGCTGTGCCCACACACACAACAGGGATTGCTGCTGGCTGTGGTGGTGTGGGTGTCAGGCCTGTGGTTGAGGGCTTACGTCCGCTCTGCTTTCGTTCCTCCTGTGGTCCAGCTGGCTGGTTCTGTTTCACCTCCATTGCACTGGCGAGGAGACTGGAAGAGTCCACGGTCTCATCTGACATCCGTACTCGGTTCCTTGTCTTTCCAAAACTGCTTCCTCTCTCCTGCCTTCCTATAGGCCTTGAAGGCAGAATGGTTTTGGTTATTGCTGCAGAAACTAAGGAAGCAGCATCAGTCCACTATTTGCATATCAGTTATTGGAGCCGTGTTCGAAGGGACCTGGAGCCACTGTGCCTTCCTCTTTGAAGTTTCCTGGTCTTGTAGCTTTTCCTCATCAGCCACCCAGTCTATGGCTCAAGCATTGTCACTTCTGCTCAATGCCAGAAATGCAACCACTGGAAGGATCCCATTCCCGGGGAGGGAGGGGAGTCTAGAGTCCCTTGGGTACCAGCAGCATGAGGTTGCAATGGTTCGAGGGAGAAGCTAGCCTAGACAGGCCAGGTTAAGAAGGAGCCTTGCCTTTGCTCAGGTCTTGACTCTGGGAAGTCTTATCCCAGCGTCTAATCGTCACCAGAAAGAAGGCCCAGCTGGACCTTCTGCAGAAACTGCTAATTGCAAACACTCTGAGCTCATTGATCCAGAGCCATTCTGATTAAGTAATTATTCACAATAGCACCTAGGAGGGCTGAGGCGGATTAGTAGGAAAGGACCATCACACCAGGTCTCCATTGCGGAGAGGCCTCTCGGCTGGCTCCCAGAAAGAACTTGAGTCTGGCCCAACTCTTTAATTACCTTCGGAGGCACTAAAGTTTAAATTAAATCCGGATTGTTTTCATATTAGCCTCTGCAGAGCCCTGAGCTAAGCATCTGTGAGGCTGGTGTGTGGGGGGGGTAGGTCTGTGGCAGGTGGAGTAGTTTTTAACTTGGGCTCTTGAGCTGGAGAAGTTGATGCAATGAACAGCAGAGCAGGAGAATCAGTTCCCTGGCAGAGGTGTACAGGTATCCAGGGATGCTTGTGTAGTTCAGATTTTTGCTGTTTTCAGACATCCCCAGTGGGCGCTCAAATGCGGCTTCAGTTAGGGCTGCTGACACAGGGACACAGTCACAGGTGCTATGTCTGTCCCTGCGGTAGGCGTTAGCACTAGATTTGAATAAGATTGTGTATCCAGTCACCACCTGCCTTTTTAACATCACTTCCCCCGTGTTTTCTGCACCTTTGCACATGTCCTCTCTCAAGTCTAGCCTTCTGGAATAGTCGTCTTATCATTCAGCTGCCACACTTGTTAATAACTGGAGACTGAGGTAAACGATTGGGTGCAGTTTTGAATTTCATAGCTCTTTCTTTGTCAAGACTGCAGCATACTTTTTTTTTTTTTTTTTTTTTTTTTTTTTTTTGGTTTTTCGAGACAGGGTTTCTCTGTGTAGCTTTGCTCCTTTCCTGGAACTCACTTTGGAGACCAGGCTGGCCTCGAACTCACAGAGATCTGCCTGCCTCTGCCTCCCAAGTGCTGGGATTAAAGGCGTGCGCCACCACCGCCCGGCTGCAGCATTCTTTAAAGCTTCCTCCTCTGCTCTTCACCAGGCCTTGTGGGAGGGTAGAGGGGCTGGGAAGGACTAGCCCTAGGGGCCCAGGGCTGGAGACAGGGAGCAGGCAGCATGGCTGCCTCTTCCTGGTAGCTGCTCTCCTGGCAATCTAACTGCCCCACAAGGTAATACTGATGGGTCAGCCATCTCTCTTCCTCCTTGTTGCCCCAAGCTGCAGTGACACAGAGAGGCCCCGTCTCTAGCTTTGGCCACAGCACTCCACCTCCCTCTGCCATCTGAATCACCTGAACTGCACTTCCTGTAGAGAGCCTTCAGATGCAGCACACTCCATACCCCTCTGAGCTCCAGGCCTCTCTGGTGGGGAGGTGAGAAGGTTGGAGTAAAAGTCGCCACATTGGCTCTCTGGGCTGCTTAGCTCCCGGGGAGCTGCCACTGCTCATTGCAGTCTGCTCATACTTTGCAAAGAGACAGAAGTCCACTGGGAGAGTGTCTTATTACCTGGGCCCTTCCTGCCTGAGTGCTGTGGTTTCCTGGGGGAGTGAGCTGTCTTTCTGGACGTCGTAGAAAAATGTGCAATGGTACTGTTTTCCCTAATGAAGCCCCAGTGACTGCACATGTGCCACGAGGCAGGCTGTTCTGCAGTCCTCCAGAATGGCCATTGTTCTCACCCCAAAGCTAATGAAGGCGAGAGCCTCACTCGCTGCCCCTCCACCCTGAACTGCTGGGCCGCCTGCTGTCTCTGTCACTGGAGGAGCTTCCATTACAGGGGAAGACCTGACCAGGTTTATTAATTGCATTCGTTAGTGCTGGCTACCCACAAGCCCAGTCAGTCTATCCAAGATGGCTGCTTCCCCCAACCCTCCCGGCATAGAACTGACTCTGCAAGATCGCAGCCTGGCTTCAAACCCCAATCCTACCACTTAGTGTAACATTTGACTTGGGACTTTGCAACCAATATGCTCAATCAATCATTCATGTTTTCTTCCCATAAATATATTTTGAACAATTACTACATACTACCTACAATAAGGCTGGGAATGTGGGTGTGGGGAAGTCACATCAATCACCCATCACACAGCTTATCCAACTAGAAGGCAGACAGAAATTGAAACCCCAGTCTCTTGGTCTTCTATTGGCACAGCTATAAACTAAATGAGGGGAGATGTTATTCTTTATAGCATCAGTATCTCCTCAGGCTTAAAAATAAAGTATAACAATAAAATCCCAACATGTCATGCAGATAGTTGGGATGAGTCCCTGCTACATGCCAGTAGCTGTGAGCTATGCTCTGCTGATATCTTATTCCATGCAATGATGCCAGGAGCTAAGCTTCATTTTGCCATTTCACAGATGGAAAAACTACAGTTTACAAAAGGCAGTGAGAGGGTTATGAGAGTCTATCAATAGCTACATAATGAGAGCATCCTTCAAACAGGTAACGGACTGCATTCCATGCTGAGGGCTAACAGTACTAGTTTATGCTCTTATGATCAAGGGGGAGAAGGCACTGGGCTGGAAGACCTTGGAAAAGAAAGAACCTTAAAGCTGAGATGTAAGGGAGACATGGGCAAGGCAATAGGGCTAGGGACGTTGAGGTAAAGAGTGTGTGGGGGAGCCAGCAAGGCCAAAGCACGGAAGACCATGGGTTGATCCCGTGGGCCACTTAAATCATGGACTTAGGCTCAACCAACAGAGCAACCAGGAGCCTCAGAAACAGCCAGACAAGAAAGTAACTTGACCCAATGTCCAATTCAGAATGGTCACCCACTGTAGCTGCCAGATGGGGAGGTTGTAGAGAGTAAGCTTGGGAGAAGGGTTAGGAGCCTGCTGTGGCTAAGCCGGGGGGAAGAGTTGTGAGTTGTGGTGGATGGACAGGAACAGGCAGTGGAGACAGCGGGAGCAACAAGCATTTGGTGGCCAACTGATTGGGAAGGTGAGCAACATGAGGAAATCCAGGGAAACTTCCAAATGTCTGCTCTGAGGGCAAATACCGGAAGGACCACTTCCTGCCTCCTGGACGTGGCACTGCTAGAGGGGTCGTCAGTGGGTCCTCTTGGAGCAGACTGAGTCATGTAAGAAAGATGCAGTGACCAGGCAGGAAAATAGGATTTCAGTGGAGGACTCTGAGCAGAGACTTCTTGGAGGAAGAGAGCAACAGAAACCCAGGTAGAGACAGGGAGGGAGCAGAACTGAATACAGTGACCTCAGTGGTGCCCACATGCCGGGAAAAAATGTAGCAAAACAGACCAGGGTCCGGGTTGTCCTGGTTTAACCAGATGTCCCCAGGAGAGCATCATTTGCTCTGCAGACTGATTCTCCCACCAGGAGACGTGGGGGTTTGGTTGGGGCAGAATTCCTCTGTGACAAGAATTATCCCACTTCCTGGCAGAGTACGGGAATGGCAGGTGGGTGTGGTTCGCAGTTTTTTTTCTGGAAAACATTACTTTTCCTTGGGAAATATTCTCTGGCTTCCCAGTTCCTCAATTGTGATTTCCAGTTAGTCCCACCATCTGGAGGAGTGATAGACATCTTAAGAGGCAGCCAGCCTGTGCTGCGGCTACAGTGCCAAATCTGAACAAATAGCTCTCTGCAGGCCGTCACCCTTTATTATTTCCCCTGGAATATATCATGCTCCAGGCAGACTGTGCTTGGCTTTCTCCTCACAAAGACCACTCCGTTGAAGATACCGAGTGAACTGGGCCCAGTAATTGAGTGTCTTCTATCTCTGTTTCTGTTCTCTGATCTCACTCCAGCCATGCCATGGCTCCCTGCTCCCGGACTTGCTTTGAGTGACACATTCACTCTTTCAAGATTGCACTGCCCATTTCCTTCAGCCATCCCTGGCCTCCGTGCTCTGTGAAGCCTGGGGGAAATCCAGCAGGCTTGTGAATATATGGGTTACCTGCATGTCTCAGGATTTAGTCAAACATGGCTGACTAATTTATCTTTCAGTGTGTGAGTGATTTCATTGCGAGTTGACTTGGCAATTTTCTCTGCTCAGAGAACATTTCTAAATAGATGGTGCACTAGCGATAGACGGAAAATGAGTGCTATTAATTTTCAATTTCCAAATGTGAGATTGGCTGGAGAGTTCATATCCTGGTTTTGGATAATCATACTACTGTTTAGAGCTGAGCAGGTCAGAAAGGCACAGGCTTGGTCCTCAGAGGCTCTGAGTTGGAGTAGATAAGTGAACCTCTGCCTTCAGCAGCAACTGCTTCTCTTCCTGTTTGTGAGCACAGGTTAGCAGAGGTATTGGGAGGTGGCTTGTGGGAGCTTACAATCTTCTCAATCTGGCTCAAAAGGCCAAAGGGAAGGGGAGAAAGACACACATTGGGTAGCTAGTTATCCTGGGAAGCCCCTGTGAAGTTAGAAATCAGAGAATAAAAGCCACCTTCACCCAGTTCCAACCAGTGTGGCAGCCTGCTCTGGTGGCAAGATCTGGATCCTGTGCTGCCCAGTGCAAGGTCTCTGCCAGGTGGGCAATGAGCCAACTTGGGATGGGACATGTACCTGAGGAATTAGTTTGTACTTTTATTTAATATTAATTCACTTACATAGAATCACACAAGTATCTACTTGCACGAATTTGTGGGTAGCCAAAGCCAGTTTTGATTATTTGCATTTGGTTTACAGATGTTCTTTCTGAGATGTACAGTACGTGCTTGCACTAAGCCTACCTTTAAACATTCCATTTAAAATAATAATTATGGAAAAGAGCTAAAGCTCTATCTGGCACATTCTGCAAATGATCGTGTCATTTGTTAAGAGTTTGGACCACGAATTGAAGACCCTGACATTAATCCATGCACATATGAACACCTGGTTTTTGACAAAGGAGCCAAAACTATACAATGGAACAAAGAAAGTATCTTCAACAAATGGTGCTGGCATAACTGGATGTCAATATGTAAAAGATTACAAATAGATCCATATCTGTCACCATGCACAAAACTCAAGTCCAAGTGGATCAAAGACCTAAACATAAATCCAGTTACACTAAACTTAATAGAAAAGAAAATAGGAAGCACTCTTGAACGCATTGGCACTGGAGACCATTTCCTAAATAAAACACCGACAGCACAGACCCTGAGCACAACCATTAATAAATGGGACCTCTCAAAACTGAGAAGCTTTTGCAGGGCAAAAGACACAGTCAATAAGACAAAAAGACAGCCAACAGATTGGGAAAAGATCTTCACCAACCCCACATCTGACAGAGGATTGATCTCCACAATATATAAAGAACTCAAGAAACTAGACATCAAAGCACTGAACAGTCCAATTAAAAAATGGGCTAAAGAGCTAAACAGAGAATTCACAAAACAAGAACTACAAATGGCTGAAAGACATTTAAAGAAATGCTCAACATCCTTAATCATCAGAGAAATGCAAATCAAAACGACTCTGAGATACCACCTTACACCCGTTAGAATGGCTAAGATCAAAAACACCAATGACAACCAATGTTGGAGAGGATGTGGAGCAAAGGGAACACTCCTCCACTGTTGGTGGGAATGTAAACTTGTACAACCACTCTGGAAATCAGTATGGCGGTTTCTCAGAAAATTAGGAATCGAACTACCTCAAGACCCAGCCATACCACTCTTGGGCATATACCCAAAGAATGCTGATACATACCATAAAGATACATGCTCAGCTATGTTCATAGCAGCACTATTTGTAATAGCCAGAACCTGGAAACAACCTAGATGCCCATCAACGGAAGAATGGATGAAAAAAATGTGGTACATATACACAATGGAGTTCTACTCAGCAGAGAAAAACAATGAAAGCATGAAATTTGCAGGCAAATGGATGGAACTAGAAAAAATCATCCTGAGTGAGGTAACCCAAACCCAGAAAGACAGTTATGGTATGTACTCACTCATTGGTGGATTCTAGATATAAAATGAACAATCAGACCACAACCCATAGAACCATAAAGGCTATATATATATAGCATGGAGGTCCCTAGGACGACTGTGGCATATAATAAATTTCAGTTTTACTCAATTATTGAAAAAAAAATAGCCAAATGAATGGAAACACATGAACTATGAACCAAAGGCTGAGGGGCTCCCAGCTGGATCAGGCCCTCTGAATAGGTGAGACAGCTGATTGGCTTGATCAGTTTGGGAGGCATCTAGGCAGTGGGACCAAGTCCTGTGCTCATTGCATGAATTGGCTGTTTGAAACCAGGAACTTATGCAGGGACACTTGGCTTAGTCTGGGAGGAAGGGACTGGACCTGCCTGGACTGAGTCTACCAAGTTGATCACAGTCCTCGGGGGAGGACTTGTCCTAGAGGAGGTGGGAATGGAGGGTGGGCTGGGGGTAAGGGGAGGGCGTGGGAGGGGGGAGAATAGGGGAACCCATGGCTGATATGTAGAACTGAATGGTATTGTAAAATAAAAAATATATATCACAAAAAAAAAAAAAAAAAAAAAAAAAAAAAAAAAAAAAAAAAAAAAAAAAAAAAAAGAGTTTGGACCATACTGTCGGGTTTGTTGTGACCTTATTACCCCGGGTTTACAGATAAGGAAACTGAGGTCCCAGGAGATTTGGGGATAGGTCTGTGATGGATGATAAAACTGAGAATCACTCTAGTCAGCGTGACCCCATGGTGTGACATTCTACTACCAACAAGATAGTCTGTTCCACTTCCTACCTGTGTCTTACACTATAGTCAGGTCTGTGTGTTAAAGGCAAAGCAGGACCTCCCGGTCGTTAGCAGCTTGGCATCTAGAGCTGGACACATTCACTGGACGCCATGCAGAGGCTCAAGCTTGCATCCTATGTGAAGTGAAGGGAGGGATGAAATATGGCAGTTGTATGGAGGCAGCTTGGGCCTGCACTTCCACACCCATTTGATCTTGGAGAAAGACTTTTATTGTGTGAGGTCTGCAAAGCTGGCTGCCACACCAACCCATGGTTCAGTAGATGTGAGCTGTAAAATGAGGAAAGCACCTGCGGAGAATCACCTTCTTCTGCATTCTCCCCAACAACAAGGCTGTCTGCTGGGGCCTGGCACTGGGATTCAGCCAAGCATTGTGCTTTCTGGAGGCTGGAGTGGGGTTGGGATGACACTTTATATCTCCATCATTGCCCTCGGAGGCTTCAGGGGAAAGCTTGGAGCATCAGCATGTTCTGAGGCACCAGCTGTGTCCTCTCAACACCGGGAGAGGACCAGATTCAGCTCCCCACTAGAGCAGTGGTGTGCTCAGTCTCTTAGCTTACTTGCTCTACTCCAGCTTTAGAGTTTGGAAAAGCTAACAGTCATGAAGGTCTGTTCCTCGTTCCCTTTTGGCCTCATGGCTTTTAAACTTTTCTCTAACTGCAGAAGGACACAAAACAAGTGCTTCCGTTCCAGGGTCCTGAGAGCATCCCACTGCTGCACTAGCTAAGACTCTCTCACTCAGAATGAAGGTGGGCCCTGAAGAAACGGCAGAGAGCTTTACAGAGTCCGCTCCAGGCTCTCCATCACCCCCCTCCTTTGGGATTTCCCCTCTCAAGTCACAGCCTTCTACATACCCTCAAATAGTTTGCACCCACTTATCTGCTGCCACCCATCAAACTGGCTTTCTCCTTGTCCTTATCAGTATCAGCCCCCATCATTCTGTCATACACTAAAACGGGGAACCATGGCTGAGGCAGAAAGGGCTTTTCCATGGTGAGGACGTTTACCTGTCAGTAGTGGAGAGTTGTGATGAGTACATGGAAGGAAAAAAAAAAAAGACCAAATTCGCAAGTCCACCTTGTCCTAATCCAAAATGGGCAATCTGCTGCTCCTGGGCTCCCATGGTACTCCAGGCATTTTCTCCCTAAGAGCATGAGCTGGTTAATCTCTTAGTGTGAACATACTGGAAGGTGTCATGTTCTCTGGCAAAATCGCAATAACAAGTTTTATGTGCTTAGCAAAGGGATGTCAGTCAGACTTGGAGGACGCTGCACAAATGTGAAGTGCCAGCAGCTTGCTTTATCTGAGACAGTTCAAGTCTGAACAGCCTGTCTGTCCTGGGAATCAAGGACAACCTTTCTTTGTCCCACGTTTGACTTATGACAGTAGCATCCCTTGGGGGGGAGTGTTTTCAGAGTGTCTGGGCAAGGAAGATTGTCTTGAATGCAGCTTGGCCAATGACCTTGTACACTGAGGGTGCAAAGTCTGGGTGCTCACCATCTGCTCTGTGTGTTTCCCCATAGCCTGCACAGACAAGGAGCTGAGGAACCTCGCTTCCCGGCTGAAGGATTGGTTCGGGGCTCTTCATGAGGATGCCAACAGAGTCATCAAGCCTACCAGCTCTGATACAGCCCAAGGCAGTAAGACCACTTTGTTCTTGCTATTTCACACTAAGTATCCCTCTTCTCAATTATCAGACACATGGGTTTATCACCAGCACATTTTGGTTAAAGAGATTTAAAACAAGTCCCAATTTTAGAAACATTAAATTATTAAAGAGGGGTGATGCTTTAGAATCAAGAGAGATATATCTTTTATTTTGGAAAAATGTGATTTCAAAGAGATCATGCTTTATAGAGATATTTTAGTAAAGAACTATATAGAAAAAGGTGTGTGTATATGTGTGTGTAAATATATACATACACATACAGTACTACCTACCCATTTAACAACTTAAGCATACTATGATATTACATTGAAGTACTTTTCTTTGCTGTATATGGAAATTCATGTGTTTTGGAAAGTTTACACACTTTACAGGCTGATATACCATTTGGAAATTTAAATACCTAGAAATATCATTATGCTTTCATGTTATTGAGTAGTTTCTTGCAGGAGCAAAATAGGATCCTAATCATGGATATAACAACTTAAGGAGCCTTTAATTGGGACATTTGGGTTTTTGCTAATATAAGCAACAGTGTAGCAAGCAGCTTGAATAATGTGCTTTTTGTGTATACTGAGCAGCTGGGTTTAACTTTCACCAGGAACCAAGATGGGTGCCCTTCCCCTTTCTTCCCTATTAACACTCAAGCTCCTGAAGGAGCCCCCAGAACCCACACATACTTATATTCCACCTCTCCATGCTTTGAATTCCAAGGCAGTTGTGCTAACTGCTACAATAGAGATCACTGATCCACCTGATCCTTCAAACACAGGTACTTTGGCTGGGTGTGCATTTGAGGTGACCTGGTCAAGGTATTTACCCAGCCTCCTTCCCTCTGGTTGTTTGGATGGAACTGTGAAAGTAATGCTCCTGGCTTGAAGGCAGTAGGTGAGAAGTGACAGTGCCAACTCTGCCACCACGCTGGACCAGTCTCTGCTCTCCAGCCCAGTGTGGCGGTCCACATGCTTTCCCAGATATGAGGGAAGCTGAAACAAGAGCATCCTTTAAAGACAGGACCCAAACTAGCCTGAGCCACATGGAAAGATGCTGTCTCAAGAATAAAAACAGTGATCTGAACGTTCAGTAAGCCTTTCGCACCCACAGCTTCCTGGAGAGGTGAGTGAGGAGTCCTGAGAGAAGGGATGCTTAGTGTAGCCACCTGACTCTTTCACCTCAATGGTGACGTAACACGTGCTTCTCAGAATGTGCTGGACGGGAGGCAGGTTTTGGTAGCCATGTCTATAGGATGGTGAGGTGAGAGAGGTGTTTTGTTTTGTTTTGTTGATGTTTAGGTTTTTTTTTTTCTTTTTTCCCATTCTTCCCAGAAGTTCCTTGGGAGTTTGTGAACACTAATTTCCATCTAGAAAAGCTTGTCTGTGAGTCGCCCAACAGCAGCCCAGCCCCAGGCTTTCAGAATAACTTCTCTCAGAAAGCAGGTTATTGGGAAGAAATGTCCTTGAAGCCTCCAGTCAGTCCGCAGACCCTTTCTGTAGACAGGCGGGAGCCTGCCTGGGAAATACCAGTATACCCAGGAGTCAACTCAGTTCCCAAAGCCACTGTAGGCAGGGAAGGGGGGTCTAGAGGAAGGACACTTTGGTCCTAGGAAGCCAGAGAAAGAGCGACACATTTGTCAGCCGTAAGTCCTGAGGGGCAGCTCCCGAGCCTCGCTCCAAGCTCTGTCCTCTGCCTCTGACAGCTGCATGTGCCAGGTGCAGGTGCCTTTTTCTGAGACTGGAAATGGGGTACAGCAGGCTTGACCTTTTGACTAAGCCACACAGCTTGGCATTTCTTCTGGTTGAAAGTCATGATAGTCACTAAAGAAGAGGCCATGTCACATCCATAGTCCTCATCTGGAAAAAAAAAAAATTTAAAGGATGTTATCCTTTGGTAGCAAAATGAATAAATTTAAATATGTGAAGATTTATTTAAAAGGGTAAATTTAAAACTGGCTAGAAAACTCCTATCTGGCTAGAAAAATATTTTTGCGGATAAGATGTGCCCAAAGTGCCAAGGGTAATAAAGAGAAAATGGAGGTCTCCCCTCAGAGATCTTCTAGCCTGATTATTGAGCATCAGCTGTGGGGGGAAGCCTGGCCTCCCCTGAGAGCTCACAGGAGGTCTTTGTGTAGATTTTTGTGCAGATTTGCCATGAAGATGTTGCTTCATCTTCTGAGTCCCACTACACCAAGGCTCCCTGTGGTGCAGAACAGAAGTGGGGGGGGGGGGACACTGGAGAGGACAGTCTGTCTCATCAGGACCCTGTGCTGCAGACACTGTATCCCAGATGTGGTATCCTAGGCCAGATGGATGCTTTCAGGACAGATGTATCAAAGAAGGCACAGGGAGCCTGGGAGAGATGGGGTGGGGACTCTAGATCTGGACTGGGCTGCCTGGGCTTCAATCCTAATTCTGAAATCATATGATCTTGCTATTTCTTCATCTATATGGTAGCGATGATGGCATTTCATATGACTGCTACTTGGATTTCGTGAGATAATGAAGCATATAGCACTTAGAAACATTTTATCTGTAGTGTCCTAGGAAAATTAAGCCATTCCTTGAGACTCAGTGCCTAAAATAAGCCTGGCTTTTACCATCCCTTGACTCAGAGAAAGATGGGCTTGGTGTCCGTCCGCCATGCTGGGGCTTCCAGGGTGTGGAGCTGAGTGTAAGCAAGCATTCCTGGTTTACAGACTCCACATAGAAACAGAATTTTTTAAGGAAAAATGACTTCCCCTTCCCTGGGGAAATAAGAAAGAAATGATTGTCTGAGTTGGTCTGGATTCCATCTCCTGTGTCTCCTTGGGGGATTGCAGAAAAGAAGAAAGGGACGAGAGGCAGGTCCCGGGTGCTCTGCCCTCCAGCCTCAGCCTGGGCCGAAGGGTCCCCTGGGATAGATGGAGCCACTGAGTCTCCTTCACCTGCTCTTGTCTCCCCCACCCCAACTCCTTTCTCCAGTGTTTTGTTCTGAGTCTTCATTTTTTCCCTAAATAGGTAAGCTCAGGTTTCAGTATTAGACATCTCATGTTTCAGTGTGTTTGTGGTTCTCCTTTCAGATGTGTCTTGCAAGTAGGTTTACAGACAGTGGAACTCATATTTATACCACAGATATAGTATCATAGGGAATGATTTCTTTTTGGAAGATATTTTCCTCAAAGTTGGCTGTGTTTTGGACATCTATATGTCTCATATATAAAGGAAAGAGCCCGAAGAGAGGACACTGTAGCTGCACCCTGGCCACTCCGGAGCAGCACAGTGTGCTCCCTGCCTGCTAGGCTGAGTTGCCCCTTTCTCTCACAGGGTTTGACACCAGCATCCTGCCCATTTGCAAGGACTCCCTGGGCTGGATGTTCAACAAGTTGGACATGAACTATGACCTCTTGCTGGACCACTCGGAGATCAACGCCATCTACCTAGACAAGTATGAGCCCTGCATCAAGCCTCTCTTCAACTCCTGTGACTCCTTCAAGGACGGCAAACTCTCTAACAATGAGTGGTGCTACTGCTTCCAGAAGCCAGGAGGTGAGGTGGGACCCAAAGGCCTGCAGCTGGGCTGGGCAGGGAGGGCCCAGAGATCTGTGCCCAGAAAGATACAGCTGTCAATCACCCTACGGACAGCAAGCCCAAGGGCACCTGTCTACTTTTAACATGACATTTCAGGAAACTAAGAGTGAAATGGTGGTGGCTCCTCACTAAGTAATTCTTCATTTTGGGAAAGGAAGCATCCTAACCATGCTTAGCATTTTCATCTATAAAAATGAGTGTGTAGAAACCTTTGCTACTTCATTCTCAAGGCCACTATGAGATTCTTGGTGTGAAAAATATTATACAAATGTAAGAAGATCTTATTTCCCATTGTCACATGAATTCTCCTTAATTATAATATTTTGCTTATAACAAACCACAGCTAACAAAAGACACTGGATCTAAGGAATATAGAAAAGGATATCAGGAGTCTCCTGTCACTCAAAGTCAGGCAAGGGAGGCGGCCTGCCGCAGCACTCCATCCAGTGGCTGTGCTCTGCCTTCCCCTGGGTCACCTTTCCTTCTGGCTTTACTTCTGTCTCTGCCTCCTGGGGTGTACCCAGCGGACCAGAAGTCTGGCTGGCTGTCTACTAATAGTATTTAAATTTTGCAATATTTATGCATGTGCACAAAGATGCCGGGACACACATCAAAAATGTAGACACTCCAAAGAGCGTTCAGTGAAGAATAATTCCATGTGCACGTTCAGAGAGTTCTCAGGTATATCCCCAGTGGCAGAGCATGTGTCTTTACATTTCAGCACAGTTGCCAATTTGCCTTCCAAAGAAGTTTATTAGATCCTTTGGTGAGAGAAAAAAATTCAGAATGCTGTTTCTTCATGACAGTATCAGGCCTAGTCACTATTGCCAAAGTGGGACAAAAACAACGGCACACTCCCCACTGGCTTCATTCTGTTTATCATGAATGAATCTGAGTAACTTTGCTCATCTCTGGGACACTCAGGTTTCTATTTCCTCAAAATAATTTTATGTTCTTTGTACATTTTTTCCTATTTGAATTGTGTAGGAAAATCTATGGACTTAGAGACTTGCTTGTGATGAGTATTGCATTTTTTTTCCAACTTTGACATTGTGCATTTTTCTTCTTAGTGAGAAAATTTTAAATTTTGACACACTTGCATGTCTTCATTTTCTTATTCTATGCCTTTTTAAGTCATGAAGCTTGCATTAGGTTTTGAAGGGTATTCTCCACTTGAATCTAGTAGAGCAACTTTCTCACACTTTTGCTAACTTGGGTGGTTTTGTGTTTGTTCAAATTTTGCATTACTCTACATGTGCACACAGTCAAGGAGGCTTCAGCTGCTGCTCCAAACCTGAAGATAACCACCTAGCTGCCTTTCTGTCATTTATTGACTAATCTTTCTTCTGTGAACAGTATGTCTGATATATGTGCATGTGTCTTAGATTTATTCCTGAATACTAAGTCCCACTTTCCTAAATATCCATAAATCAATTCTATCCCATTTAGCTCACAGTTTAATAAAACAGTTTAAATCACAGTTGACTGCCCCTGCGTCTGGGTATATTCTAGGTCTCTCCTCTCTTGCCATCAATTTTTATACCAGAATGCTCTGAATAGTCATGTTTTCCTTCCCTTCTAAACTTTAGGATACATTTGTCCATTATTAAAATGTATGATACTGAGTCCTTTATCTTAGAGGCGTGTCCTTGCTGGTGGCGTTCGTTTTCAACTTCATTGTTATCACGGTTTCCCATCTTGGCACAACGGTAAATGAACCCTCTTTCCCTCTCCTCCCTCACCAAATTCTTACTCTGTCTCAGTTGTTCTGGTTGGCTCTCTTGGTGTTTTCCAGTGTAAACTGTATCGTGTGCAAACAGTGGTACATTTTTCTTTGAATATTAAATTATAATTGCATTGTTTCCCCTTCCCTTTGTGCCTCATTCCTTTCTGCTCTCTATATTAGCTAACACAAATTGGAGCTAAATGATAGCAGTTGGTTCACTTTGGTCTACAATGCTTATGGCACAGTCTGCCCAGCCCTCTGGCTGAGTTTATGCACTGCCATACCCAGGGTACTGAGCTAGGTGCTTGACCACAGGGCTATCTCTGGATAGGCTCCCCTTTGGCATGTGCGGGAAGAAGTCAGGACTTCCACTTGTGGTGTACCTTGGAAGGATGCAGCATCCAGGATTAGTTTTGAGAAAAATTATTTTTCATTTTGTATACTTCTCTCACTTTCGTTTTACCTCCATGTTCTTCCTTATTGCTTGATTTGCTGTATAATTTCATAAAGAAGCTTAAACATGATGGGGGTGTCACACTTAGAATTTACAGGTCAATTATAAGTACATTCAAGACTCCAGGCTTTTCTCCAGAGCAGAGCTGGAGATGCTACACATGTTGACATCTGGTAACTTTATGGTTAAGGCTCCGATGACCTCTGTGACCCATGACCCAAGGAAAACCTGAGATCTTGTGGTGTTCTCTAGTTTTATGGATGTTTTAGTTTTCTGAGATTTTTCTCCAAAATTTTCTTGGAAGTTATCTTTCTAGAAGACATTTAGTAGAAATATTTGAAAATAGTCCTACTTTATTCTTGAGAACATGAAGTCATGGTAGTTTTTTTTTTTTTCTCTCTCTCTCTCTTTTATGGGTGATATAACCATTGTGCCTGGAAGCTAGAGGGATTTGTTCTGCATTGAATGAGAATGTCCCCCGTAGACTGGAGTATTTGAACACTTGGTCCCAGCTGGTGATGCTGCTGAGGGAGGGTGAGGAGCCTTTACAAGGTAGAGCCTCTCCCCACTGCCTGCTGCCTCCCTCGGCCGGCCTCCTGTGTGTAGAGGAAATGTCACCAACCACCTTCTTGCTCCTATCTGCATGGTCTGCCTTCCAAGGCCCAGTGGACTCTCGCCTCCTGACGTGTGGGTCAGACTAAGCCCCTTGCTTTCTAAGTCACCCCAGCGAAGCACCATGGCCAAAAGCAACAAAAAAGAACTATGCAGGATTCTTCTTCCGCTCGAGGCCCTTCATTTCCTAAAAGCTGCCCTAGCTCAGTGTGTTGCATCAATGAGATGTGATGCCGTATGCCTCTCAACTCTAGAATTCGATTCTTTCTCATTTGCAGGAAGCCTTTCTTCATTTGAGTTTGTGTTGAGAACTTTTCTCTCTCTGGCTCGTCTTTCTCAGCCTCCACAGAGATGTTTCATTTAAATCTCCTGGCTTTGGAGGTGAACTTCGTCTCTTTGTTGTCTGCGTCTTTCTTCCTGTGTCTCGGTCATCCTAGAGCCCGCACGCCTCTGTCCTGAGCTCTGCTCTTCCACAGTTCACTCTGTCTTTAGAATCCCCGATTAGCGAACCCTCCACAAGGCGTTGTCATCTGCTCAGCAGCAAATAAATTCCAGGATGAATTTTTCATTTAAAAAAAATGTGTGTTTGTCTTGTTCTTGTGTGTGTTTAAGTAGGTTTCCATCCATTTAATTTTTTTTTAAACCAGTTGTTTTTAAAACTACTGCAGGAAAATTTGAAGAATTTATGGTAAACTAGAACAGTGCTCTGTTCCAATCAGTCTGATCTTCCTTCTACCCACCAGCTGTCTCTGCTCTTTGGATGGGAATTTCATAATATCAGTGCCTGTCTTGTATGGGGTTATAAAGATTTTAAGAAGCTCTAGAACATTCTAACATTTCAGTAAATGGTAGTGTTAGTCATAGTAAGTGCTACTTTCATACTCACAGTGGGATTTGTTTCACTCTTTCTCCTTACCATGATTGAAGTAAGAAACATGTGTCTTGCCACCCCGTCTTTCTCACCTGGCAGCCGTAATGCCCAGGTGGTGGTGTAAAGCCCGTACAGTGACACACAGAAGTGGCGCTGTAGAGAGAGATGGTTGTGGGTACAGAGGTACAGAATTCCTTCCTGTGCCACAAGGATGCTGAGCCCATGGCGGGACCCGCCAAACACATGAGACTGACAAAGGCAAGTTTTTGTCACTTTGCCTACTGGTAAATTCTTTTTTTTTTTTTTTTTTTTTTTTTTCCGAGACAGGGTTTCTCTGTGTAGCTTTGTGCCTTTCCTGGAACTCACTTGGTAGCCCAGGCTGGCCTCGAACTCACAGAGATCCGCCTGCCTCTGCCTCCCGAGTGCTGGGATTAAAGGCGTGCGCCACCACTGCCCGGCTACCTACTGGTAAATTCTTCTACAGGGAGACCACACAGGTCCATGCCTTCCCTGTCATTCGCACTTAGCCCTGTGGCTCCCTGTCTGTCCTTCACAGCACTTTCCTGGGTGGTTGTTCACACAACATATGTTTCACAAGTGAGGACTCAGCAGCTGAAAGTAGTGAAGAGATGTTGGGGCCCTGAGTATTCAAGGGGCAGAGAAAACCATGATGGAGTCTGGCTCTGGATGGCTTCGCTAGCTCACTGCCTTTCCACATGGCTACTGTGTCCATGCAGGCATGCTTGAGTGCTTCTAACCTCTCTCCCATGAGACAGGAGCTGCAGTAGGCCAAGCATTGACATCCCTGGCTAGTTGGTCTGTATATTCAGAATTCTTCCCTCTTGTAAGGCTTAGCATCAGTTTTTTAGCTCCAAAAGGCCTTTTTTGGATGCTTCCTTTGCTGAGAAAATGAAAACATCCTTGGGCCAATCACTTGGTATTGCTTGGTTTGGTGTAGGTAGGAGGTGTCCTATATTATATAAGTAGCCTCCACATGCTATTTTAAGTGCCATATGATATGCAGCTTTTCTTAAAATTAGTAACACTAATGGCTTGAATTTGTTTTGTTACACAGTCAACAACATATGGAGCAGTTCCACACCCAGGTGTGTCGTTGCCTACATTTCATATCAAGAGTGGAGTCAATCATTAGAGATTATATCCTGTACCATCTGGAAACTGACTTCCATAAATTATTTTCTAGGTCTCCCTTGCCAGAATGAAATGAACAGAATTCAGAAGCTGAGCAAGGGGAAAAGCCTGTTGGGTAAGTACACTTCCTTGCCACTCATTAGAACAACTAATTAAACCATCCACATCTCTTGTAACATTCGGCGCTGCAGTGTTTATTCAATTAGGGACAGAGTCTTGCAGAGGAAGTGCCTCGTTCTCCCCCAGCCTGAGCTCTTGCAGGGGACTGGCACACACAGGATGGCCTCTACCAGCAAGAGAAGCCAGAGGTCAGGCCAGGGCTAGCAGGCAGCTTGGCCGTGCTCAGAGTCTTCTGTTCTCTGAGGGAGCTCTGATTCTGGCTACACTAGCTTTTGGGGTTTCTCCCTGTCACAGAAAGCCACCCACGAGTGTTTTTCCAGCTCTCAAAATGAAAGGCTTTTCAGTTAGGCTATTTCTTCTCTTCACCAGGGCTAGTTGTCCATTTAAGGAACCAGACGATCTGTGGCCCTACCTGAATGTATCAGATAGTGTTGAAGGGCATGTGCCTCTCTGGATGGAAGTCTCCCACCTAGTTAGACACTGCTGCTTTCTCCTTTGGGTTTAAGGAGTAAGTAGGTCATTTGCAGGAGTACAGGCTCCCTTTTGGTCCTCTTAGCTCCAGGAGTGGGTGTGGTGGCCATCACTGGCACACTGGTAAATCACATTTGGTGAAAAGAGAACCTGCTTTCTCTCCCTGATAAAAAGAGCAGACAGCTACAACATAGTAATTCAGAATTATTCTCGTTAAGCATTCAGAGGCACATGCATCCCCTAAGCAGCCCACCATTTCAGAAGTTAATCTATTTACTTTAAGCGGATGGGCACATTTTCCCTAAAGATTGCCAAAGGCAAGCATTCTACAAATGCTGGCCCCACTCTGAAGTTTTTGGGTCACCTCATAGTGCACCCCCTTCCTTTTCCTTTTGAGGCCCGTTTCCATGGCTTGACTTGTACTTTTCATTTTTGCTGGAACATTGCTTGTGCCTTCAAACCCTGGCAGTCTTGGTTTGTGAGTGTAAACGACATCATTCTGGCTGAAGGCATGATGTCTGGATATCTCCTACACAGGTTTTATCCAACTCACGGACTTCTGATGGCTAATGGTATTCCTCTACATAGGGTGATGTTTTAGGTTTGAGGATATACCCATGGTCTACATGCAGTTTAGGCAGTTACAATATTTTTAAAGCTCCATGGCCATGGTGATTTTGTTATCATTCATTAATGACTTGTATATAAGGTATGCCACCTGACATGTCTCATTTTCATGTTCCTCAATGCATATGACCCAACAACTGCCGCCTTTCTCCTACCATAATCTCACTTGTGTCTTATCTCAACCCTCCCACATTCTGAGTTCACCCAGACTGATTCAGACAAATGTCATCTATATTGCTTACAAATTATTTTCTGCATGAAGAAAATCTCCTAATATAACAACTGTGTGTTCAGGGATATTCAGATTCAAATAAATAAACGAAACAAGCAACAACAAATTATAATCAGTTATAATTACTACCTACTTAGAAAAAGCAGTAATCTTATTAAATTATAGATTTAGTACAACACCTGCTTCTCACCAACCTGAAGGCTCAGCCCAATTTTAATTTATTTTGTGGTCTGTTAGGTGCTGTGGTTTCCAACTGCTGCTGAGGTTCTGGGAGCAGCATTTCCCATTCTACATGTTCTCTTCCTGGATTGAAAAACACATCCAATTCTAGAAAAATCTCTCTCTCTCTCTCTCTCTCTCTCTCTCTCTCTCTCTCTCTCTCTCTCTCTCTCTCTCTCCCTCTCCCTCTCCCTCTCCCTCTCCCTCTCCCTCTCCCTCTCCCTCTCCCTCTCTCTCTCTCTCTCTCTCTCTCTCTCTCTCTCTCTCTCTCTTTCTCTCTCGTCTCTCTGTCTCTCTCTTCTCTCTCCTCTCTCTCTCTCTGTCTCTGTGTCTCTGCTTCTCTGTCTCTCTGTTTCTCTCTGTGTCACACACAGAGAACCATATATGCAAATAGTTAACAACTTTAAAACAAAAATCACCAATAACATTCTACCAGATCCAAACACCAGGTTCATAACAGTAAAAGCTGCCCTACATAGTATAAATTGGTTTGTATGCCTCTTAGGACTTTTAATATTGTTATCAATTTAATATTGTTATCAATCCTTTAAACTTTTGGTTAAACTGTGGCTATAATAATTTTTTTAAACAAACATTTATAATCATTACTTTATACAGATATAGAAATGTAAATACAACATTGAGTTCAGTGGTCCTTTAGCATTTTCCACTTAAATTTTTTTAACATTAAAAAGAGATTATAATTCCAAAGTCCAGAGTTATTTGAAACAAAATAGTCCATAATCACAATCAGTGCACATGGGACAGACTGACATATTGTGAGACAGGAAGTATTGATTGTAACTTGAAAGTATCTTCAAAGTTACACCTAAAGCTTTTGTACAGAAAATTGAAATTAGAAGATGGAAAATGCTCCTTTTTATATTGTGAGAACATCTGGGAAGGCAAACATTTCACCTTCTAAGAAGTAAGACATGTCATAGACTGCCGGTGTCCTCATTAATTTAAGACTAAGTATAATAGACTTTCACAAATAACACAGCTCAAGTAGACACAAATTGGATATAGACTAATTGAACAGTGTGACTCACAATTATATTTGCATATGCAGTCATGCAGATTTGCATGAAATACCTGTCTTGGGCAGTCCCATAAATAAAACACATTTTTAATAAGCACATCTCAAACTCACTGGCCCAGACAGTGAGGAAAAGAGATGTCAAGGAAGTAAAACAAATCTAGAGCTGAAAATTTCAGCTGAATGAAAATATAAAAGGGCTATACACCAACTCCACAGAAACAGCGTGATGCCCACAAAAGCACACATAACGTCAAACACATTATCAAGATTAATGAACAGAACTAGATTTCAACTCAAAACCCCAAGAACACAATAACCAGAAATGAGTAGAGAATAAACGAGTGAAAGAAGGGACCCCAACGACCACGCATTAGAAAAGGCTGGTTCTTTCACAAACTAAGGGAACAGAGGAAGCTTGGCAGTAAGGTCCCAAGTTAAAAGTGAACAATCCAAGCCCAGTACAGAGGGAAGGTATTTACTGCCATCAAAATTGACTTTGGGGGTACAAGGAGCTGAAGAGATGACTCCAGGGTTAAGAGCACTTGCTGTTCTTGCAGAGAACCCTAGTTCAGTTTCCAGGACCCACATGGCTGCTCACAATGGTCTGTCACTCCAGTTCCAGGGGACCTGATGCCTCCTTCTGGCCTCCATGAGAATTACATGCACACAGTTCATAAATAAGCAGGCAACATCGTACACACACACACACACACACACACACACACACACACACACACACACACACACACACACACACACACACACACACACTCTCTCTCTCTCACACACACACACACTAAACACAAATAAGTCCTTTTTAAAAAGAAAATCAAAATGGACTTTTGACTCAGAACCAGAAACAAGTCATTTCTAAAGGGGTTCCAGATTATGTTGCTGCTCCATGGACCAAATTGTGAAACAGAGCTGTAAAATAATTTAAAGAAACAGTGTGTTTAAGATCTCATCACTGACAGAACACCTGAGTGAGCTGCTTAAAGGCTAAAATGCGCGTTCCAGCTCACAGTTTTGGGGGTGTCAGTCATCATGGCAGGGCAGTTCACATCAAGAAAATACAGGAAGCTTACATGCCCCCAGTGACATACTTCCTTTAACTAGACCCCGCCTCCTACCTTTCATCTGCTCCAGTCAGCAGAAGCACACTAACAGATGCAGCTCAGCATGGCGGCTAGCAGCCTGAGGCATTCCTTCTTCCTATAGGGGCTTCCACTCAGGTAATGCCAGACCCCTGATCTCACCACAGGAAGGATTCTTGGGGCCAGCCAGTATGAAGCAAAGCTGAAGTTTATTACAAATGGATTTAAAACACAGATTTGAGCATGATGGTCCACTGAAAGAGAGGCACTTGGGGAAAGAAAAAAGACATGCTATTACAGATGTGGGCTTCCCCAAGGAGGGTGGCACTTGACTGTCTTTACAGCAGCCAAAGTTACAAGTTTAGTGGGTTCTGAAGTTACATCTTCAAAGGGTTGCTAGAAATCTAAATGAGATCCCAGGGTGGCTCCTGGGGTATGCCAGGAGGATTCCAGCTGATAAGGTAAAACTTGACACCACAAAAAGCACATTAGAGACTGAGAACCTTATCGAGTGAGCATCTCAGGAAATATCTGAAAGAGGCGTCACATGGGCTCAGGCCTTCAGCTTGGTTTGCTTTTATTTTAAAATCATATTTGAAAATTTCAATATAGAAGGAGTATTGTTGCTCTGTGGGCAATCTTTATAGGAAATATTAATTGTGGTGGAATTCTTTATTCTCAGCTGTCACGAGGCTTCAGTCAGACCCTGGAGGGGGGCCGCTTTGCCATCACATGCCCCCTAACTGTCTGTGTCTTTCTATGCTGCTGTGCTTCCAATATTGCCAGCCTGTTATGAATCCATACAGGGATTAACCCATTGATTAGGTCATGCCCTCAAAGATACCTCTCAGTGATGGGCTTTACTAATGTGAATCCAATCAAGTTGATAATTAAGATTAATGATCAGACTCTCCAAATTTTTATCACAAGCATACTTGAGCAAAAACATGAAACTCATCAAAATCCCTAGTTGTATATGTATTCAAAGGAAATAAATTATGTGAACATGTTTAATATATAATGTACATGGTTTAGACTAGTGCCTAGAATATGTATAACTATTCAGTACTCTTGGCTATTACCAAGCCTAATTGGAGAATGAGCTTCCTGGAGTCCAATGTATACTTCCTCTTCAAGGCTGAGGTCCCTATAATGTTTACAGAATAGTAACCAACCAACCCCATTCTTCCCTGCTAGCCCTGCAGCAGACCTTCTGCTTACATGTGAGCCCTGCTCCCTGTCTTAAAGGGCACTAACCCCAAGCCTCCATGCTTGTTTCTCTGACTTAAACTGGCCCTTTTGTTCCCGCAGGGGCATTCATACCTCGGTGTAACGAGGAGGGCTACTACAAAGCCACGCAGTGTCATGGCAGCACAGGGCAGTGCTGGTGTGTGGATAAGTATGGGAACGAGCTCGCCGGCTCCAGGAAACAGGGCACTGTGAGCTGTGGTGAGTAAGGCCTCCTGCACCAGCCCCAGCTGACCCAGGGGACCTCACTGTGTAGGGGTCGCAGCAGAATTCCAAGAGCCAGCTCTGGCAGTCTTGAGTCTGCAATGGAGACAGAAATGCTGGAATTCCATGACCTCAGGCAAAGCTGGTTTTGCTAGCAGCAGATACTCACTGATAGCACTGAGTCGACAAGTTTTTGAGTCAGGGGACTGTCACTGGTACTTAAGACTGTGACCTTCCTGACAAGGCTGCAGCACCTGGGGTGCCCCAGGGCCCTGTTCCAGTTGGCTTTCTATTGCTGTGATAAAGACTGTATTCAAAAGGAACTTGGGGAGGAAAGGGCTTATTGGGTAGTCAGGGCAGGAACAGGACAGGAACCTGGAGGCAGTGACTGAAACAGAAGCCATGGAGGAGGGCTGCTTTCTGACTTACTCCCCACGCCTTGCTCAGCCTGCTTTCGTATGCAGCCAGAACCACCAGCCCAGAGATGGCACCACCCACAATGGGCTGGGCCCTCCCCCATCAATCACTGATCTAGGAAATGTCCCACAGGCTTGACTACAGGGAACCTGATAGAGGCATTTTCTCAATTGAGGTTCCTCTTCCCAAATGTGTCAAGTTGATAAGGAATTAACCAGGACAGTTTTCCTGTTCACAGGGCCAAGCCCTAGACACTGTTTCAAGCTGAGCTCCCACATTGCAGAAGTAAATGCCCTGGCTTTATCCTATAACTCAAGTCATAAGCATAGGGAGCCCACATGGGCCTTTAGGAACAGTGGGCGCTAACCTGAGGTCTTTCCTTCCTGTGCTAGAAGAGGAGCAGGAAACCTCAGGAGACTTCGGCAGCGGTGGCTCCGTGGTCCTGCTGGATGATCTGGAGGACGAGCGGGAGCTGGCACCAAAGGACCAAGAGGGGAAGCTGAGGGTGCACACCCGGGCCGTGAGGGAAGATGACGAGGACGAAGACGATGACAAAGAAGACGAGGTTGGGTACATATGGTAGTGCCCACGAGGAAGAGGACACCCTTTTGGCACAGATTTGCAAGTCGCTTCCTTTGCCTGCATTTGTATCTAAGACTCTGAGGCCAGCAGGTCTCTTCTCCGCTGTCGCTCTCTGTACCAGGGCTAAGGTTTGGAAGACCCCTTCCCAGAGCGTTCTGAATTTGCATACAGTTGTGTGGGAGAAAGGATGTTGTTTTTGTTTCTTGTTTTTGTTTTCATCCGATGAGAGAATGGCTGGCTTAAGAAAAGCCTCCTTCCCTCTGTAAGCTTTTTGCAACTAGCATGTGATTTATGTGGAATCCAACAGTGCGGGGAGCCCCACCCTCTCAAACGTCAACGACCCTCTCTGATGACCCACACCGGTGGTTATTGCAGCATGGTTCCCAGCCTTATGGTGTCTAAGTGCTTTTCTTGTGTCCTGTAGATGTTGTGGAAAACACGCCACGCTGTTCCTTTTCCTCCTGTTCCCACCACCCCTGGTGTTTATTAAAAATCAATTTTCACGTCACTGTATCTGGCTTCCTACAATGACAGCCTTAATTCAGTCAAAGTCCCTTTGGAGAATTCATTTCCCTTTTTAAAAATTAAGATCTCGATGCTCCCCCTTGCACATCCACAAACGGGTGTCTGTGCTTACATGACTTGCACACATACCTCTCAGCCGAGTGTCTGATTGTACACCATACACTGAAAACACTTTAGGAAAACTATGGCTTTTAGTCACCACCTCCAGATGCAGGACACAAACTGGTCTAGGAAATTCTCCTTGGAGTCCTGTTCGCACTGACACTTGGCATGTGTAGCCTGCAGCCTGAGGAGGCTCCTCCATGCAGTCGCAGAGGGGCTAGAAGCCTTTTGATTTGGATAAACCTCCGTTTGCCTAAATTGGTCCCCATCCCCACAGAAGCCATGCAACTCCCCCTTGGGCAGCTTCACAAGCCATTTCTTCATTTTAGCTCAAAGCTCCCCCGAGGATGAAGCATACCTGCCTGCAGCAGCTCCCTTCCCTACCCGCAAGGGCTCTTTCCACGGCGTTCCTACCAAGCTCCTGCTCTCCAAGAAGACAGCATCATGATAATAGTCCATAGGAAAAAAGTTAGGATTCTTCATGTCTTCTCTTCCCCCCTTTCTATCCACAAATTATGACCAGGGTATAAAGGCTCTAAGAGTTCCTCTTTCTCACCTATTATTTATTATTTATTATCTCACCTCCCCAATGGAGGCCTAGGAAGAGATTCATCATAGCATAAGAAGCCAGCCAGGGAGTCGGCAACCTCCCCTCCGACACCCGTCAAGGCATGTGGAGACACCACGGAAGCAATTTTATCACAGTCTGTTCCCTAAGCTCATTGTTGGCATCTAGTAATGTTCAGTAATGGCATCGTCTCTGTATTCTTCCAGATTTCTTTCACACAAGTACCAAAGAGTGGACCTCAGTGCAGCCCCGTTCAGGTCAGGGCCAGTTTGCCAAGCTCTGCCTACTTGTTTCCTGCCTAGCCAGTTGCCCTAACCAGCCATGACTGGTCAGGAGCCATTTCTATTTTGCTCTAACCGGCCACAGGCTGCCAGCATTATCTCTTGGTTGCCCTTGCCTTCCCCAGTGAGTTTTAGCCAGTCCACGAGACAGATCTATTAACTCAGGCAAGAAGTGAGTTTGATCAAATCAGTCTCCCACCCTAAATTGGCCTCCTTTAATTAGTATTTCCCTCCTTACACAGGATGGACAAGGTCACATTGGCCCAAGAATTCTTCTCATGTGGGAAATGAACACATGGTGCTGCTTGCTCCCTTGGCCCGGTAGACCCAAGGACGCTGAGGTTCTGTGTGCTTCCTCTCTATGGAGGCGCAGACTTGCTCAGTTTGGGGATCTCAACAACATCCTCTCCAGTCCCACAGTTTGTTTTTGTTTTTTCCCACTCTTAAAACTGATCATAATTTAGATCATAATTTAGAAAACAGGTGCTCAATTGCAGCTAAATTATGATAGAATACATTAAAAAGACATATTAGAAATCTCAGTTTAGGCCATCAACATAAGCCATTGTTATTATTTCCTTTGAGCTTGGAAAAAATGCACAAGAGAACAAATTAACAATCAGCAAATTGATTTCTCTTCGAGAAACTTCTAGGAACCCAATGAACCACTTATTTTGTCTAATTATCTTCTGACAAGTGTCACATTAAGATGGCACTTGGAGCTCCTTAACATTATCTTGATGGTGGAGAAGAGTGCTCAATGGGCACTTCCCAGGAAGGTAATGAGATGTCGTTTTCTGAGACATTCCAAGAAGATATTTTGATTCATTAAAATATTAAATCAAAAGCCCTTGGAGGTCTGGAGCCCACATGAAGAAAGCAGCACCAGTACTACTTCTCACACCCCACCTTGGGTTTTAAAGACAGTTCTTTATAATAGTACTTAAAATTAGACTTTGTGTTGCCCTCTCCTGAGATGGAGAACTTCCGTTGTCCTGTTTGGAAGGAGCCTTTCATTCCAATAATTTAATCCCAATAATTCTAAGCACCACACGATTCTTTAAAGCATATCTACTGTGATGACGATCCCCTTGTTTAAGCAGGTACTGAGTTGAATCCTTACTGACTTATTCTTAGAAATTCTTCAGTTGATACTGTTACTCTAACTCTACAGTTATTTAATACCATTACTGTGGCATCCAATTTAAACCTCAGAATTCTCTTCCACCATGGTTCACTGTCTGCCATATTAATGTGTTTAGTTTCTACAGATATTCTCAGCATGGGGATGCCTTCATATGGCTTTCTCTCAGTTTCTCCTTCATGCCCACATACCAGAAATGATGACTTGTCTGTCCAGGTCTGCCCTCTGCTCATCCCACAATGCCATTGGCATTGGGTTTGCTTTTGTTTTGCCTTGACCACACTGTACAGTAACATCCAAGAGCCCTTTCTACAATGGGTGGTTTTGGTCTTTTTACACCTTTTCTCAGTCACTGATGTTTGTCCCTGTTCAATGTGTAGCCTTGTAACAAAAGCCCATCAAATCCAGAGTGTCCGTTTGTTGTCCCTATTGTAGGTGAAATAGTGATGTAGAAAATCTAGTACTCTGAATGCTTTTCCATGTAGACTTTTCTGGAATGTGAACACAACTCTTTGGTTAATAGCAAAAGCTTACCTGTAGTCCTGCGTAGGCGCAGTTCTGTCTGTCTCAATAAATTTTACTTTGTCTGCATCATGTGAATGCTTGTGTTTTGTTAGCATGGGTATGAACTTGACTCACCAAGTCCCCAAATAACTACAGTCTGGGGTGCCAAGTAATTGCCACTGGGGCTTGTAGCATGAATGTTAGAAGGTCTTGTTAATAAAATCAAACCTGAAGCCAGGTATTGGGGTGAATGCTGGAAGATCAGAGGAGCAGAACAAGCCATAGCTACCTCACCTCTCCAGTTCCTCAGCTGATCCTGTTTCCTTAGACTGCAAGCTTCTGAGTCCTTATCCCAATGGCTCTCAGCTGAACTGCTGCTTGAAAGCCTGAAAGCTTAACCAGCCAAATGTTTCTAGTTTCTGGTCTTCACACTTTATATATCTTTTCTTTCTACCATCACTCCCTGGGATTAAAGGCTCACTTTCTTGGATTAAAGGCATGTGTCACATGCCTGGCTGTTTCCAATGTGGCCTTGAACTCACAGAGATCCAGAGAGATTTCTGCCTCTGGAATGCTAGGATTAAAGGCGTGAGTGCCACCATTTTCTATCCTAACTATCTAGTGGCTGTCCTGTTCTCTGACCCCAGATAAGTTTATTAGGATACATGATATTTTGGGGAACACAATACCACCACAGGGACTGTCAATCAAGGCTGCCATTACTTAGAGATGACCTGCTGGACACCTGGTCTCTCTCAGATGTCCCAGTCAGCTTATTGTGCCTGCTCAGAGGCACGTCACTCCAACCCTCCCATCTGACTACTTTTGATTCTCTCTGGCCCCAGCTTTTTCCTTGGCCATGCTGGGTTTCACTCTTGTCATCCTACTCACACTTAACATTTTTCAGTTTCAGTGAAGATTGAGAGTGGGTGTAAGGCTTTCTCCTTTTCTTCAAGAACCCACCTCTCCTCCATGAATTAACATAGCAGATGCTTGTCAAGCCGGTGAGCATCCAAACTAGGACAGAGCATCCATTTTTGTCCCAGTGTGCTTACAATTGCTGCTGTTCAGTGGAGTCCCATTGGCATTACTCACTCTCTGGGTGTTCTGAGACCTCTGCTTGCAACACCCCCCCACTCTGAGAGTCCCAGTCTGTATCCCCAGTGAAGGATTTGACTTCGTTTCCATTCTGAAATACCCATCTGCTGTTGAGTTCACATTGCATGAATTTCCTGCTGACACTTCAACCTCAACCTTTACAAATTACCAATGACAGGACATCCAGTCATCGTGCCTGGGGAAAGCAGAACCAAGAAGGCTTTTCTGAAACCCTTACAAACATCATCCATTAAGGGGAAGATTGACAAATTGACAAATGTGAACCCATAAAAGACTAACACACCATAAAGAAAGGACAAAGGAGGCTGAAGAAGATATCGGTGGTATAAAGCACAGGGATGATTAGGTATAAAGGATGTTTTAACTCCTACAATTCAGAAGAAAAACACAGCACTACAGACTGGCAGGTGAAAGGTTAAAAGCAGTTCACAGGAACACAAAAGGCAATGAAACTGTGCAGTCCCACCTGGTATTAGACAACGGTAAATACCATAATATCATGCTTATAAATGAGAACATAATCTTGACCCAAGCCAGTGTTGATGAGAGCGCGGGCCAAGGGGACTCCCATAATGTAGAGACCTACAATAGCCGAGAGGGACTGCCGACACAGGATCATCCCAGGGAGCAGAGTCCTCCTCCCAGCAACCACCCTTCCTGAGAAAAGAGATAACGTGTTTCCTTTGCAGCCTTGTTTACTAGAAAAGAGAAATTGGGGAAACAAAACTAAATATCCATCAAAGGAGATACAGAAGGAGGTGATACTTTAGAAGGCTATGTAGCAGTCAAAAGAATGACGTCACCTGCTATGCACTAACTCAGGAAAACCTCTAAGATATTGGTTATATTAGAAAAATTCAGGTAAAGAGTATCAAGCATGTAAATTATATATCTAAAACTTGATACTAATGGTTGCTCAGAGAACACACAGAAAGAAAAAGACCCAAAAGGATATATTTCAAAACAGTAGCAGTGGTTCCTGCCAAGGGAAAAACCCTAGGGTTGGGGCAGGTGGCAGATAGAGGCGTGGACTTCGTTTCTAAGTTTCACTATTTGTATCACATAGCAGCAATCCATCCCACTGTCTTGTGTAGTCTAAGAAATAAGTAAAATAACTAAGTGTGGTAGCTCACAGTAATGTCGGTACTCAGGGAGGCAGGGCAAGAGGTCACCCAGGCTACTTAGTGAGCTTGAGGCTAACCTTGCATATGGAAGAGAGGGGAGGAGGGAAAAGATGGGGGGAAACAGGAAACAAAATGCCCTTGATGTAAGCAATGACTCCGCCACCTGTGTAAAGCTTCCCCCTAATCTCAGACTTGTCTCCGTTTCTTCTCCATCCTGTCTTCACTGTTCTAACCACCATCCCTCAACTATCTCAGGAGCGAATTTGTTTGCTGGCTTCATTCATCCACTCTTTCGGTGTTGTGCATCAAAACCAGGACTTCACACAGCTAGGCAAGACCCCCCTCCCACCAGTGAGGTACAAACCAAGCCCCTGGGTTCTTGGATGGAGTCTCTGGCCTTGAAATTACAATCTTCTTGCCTCAGTCTCCCAAATGCTCGCAGTAAGGGTCGGCTCGCTCCTTCACTCTTGTCTGGCACTTATGGTCTATTCTAAACGTTGTTACCACAGTAATTGATTCTAAAACACTAAGCTGATCAGGTCATTGCCCCTATTTAATTGCAAGCTTTTTATCAATTATAAACCATAGTGCCCCTTCCTTATATTCGGAGGATACATCTCAAGTCCTTTGCTGGATGCCTTAAACTCATACTAGCCCCTAGTTGTGCTGTTTTTCCACAACTAACACACTTAGGATGAAGTTTATGTTAAGCACAGTGGAATATTAGCTATAGCTGATGAAAGAATACAACATATGGCCAAGTTTATGTGGATATTACCCCCTTCCTCCTTAAATATCTAACACTTCTTAGACAATTACCCCATAGTGATGAGGTGGTTTGATACAATGTAGCCAGATGACCTGAAGTGAATGGTCTCTGCTGTTATTCCACAAAAGGTCATAACCTGAAGGTATATGAGAAGGAAATCTTTCTTTGGTGGTTCCATGATTAAGCTGAGACAATGTTGATGGCTAGATATCCAGAACGGACAACATTAATGATCCAAGGCCCTAATTCATAGGTGTCTATCAAAAGCCTTTTGGAAATATCAGACTGGAAGCTGTTTTCACTCTTTAGTTCCTCAGATGTTTTGAGGGTTGTAACCCTTCAGCCTTTGTCTGAGTGAAGTTTGGATTTGTAGTCTAGAGAGGATCACACTCCTCCATTTTGTCCTACTTTATCTATGCAACGGGAAATGCTTTGGAAAATGAGACCATGTCCACATTGTTGGGTCTGCATCAATTTCTTCTTCCTCTGTGCATGAGTCATGGGTTCTTCCCATCCATCATCATTAAGAATTGACTCTTAGTGGCCTTCAATATGCCCCTGCACATCTTTATCAGGTACATCTGCAAGTCTTTCACCAACTCTACTGGCTAAGTGAATGATTTTTCTCATTTGCCCATCAACCCCCAGGAAAACCATAAATTCATTCATGACTTAACTCCTTATGTTCCTAAGGCATTTATAGTTTCTTGCTTTACTTTACCCTTTGCAGCTTTGATGGATATCACTACATTAGCAGTAGTGAGTGACTTCCACCCCTGCATCACATCCAGATTAGGGTCTGCACCAGTGGCCAGCCAGATGTGATAAAATATTGGGTAAGAGGAGCAGCATTCACAAGGCAAGTATTTCCCTGGCCAAGTGGCTCCAAGTTGATCATGGTGGTAAAAATACAACCTTAACATTTTCATTTTCATAGCAAACTGGTTCAGGATGGCTGGAAGGGCATTTATTATTAACAGGACTTTAAATTATGAAGCTTTCCTCTTTGAAGTATTATCCCATTTTTTATGGTAAAAAATATGTACAACCTTTGCATAAACAAGATGGCTGACTCCTATGCTTCTGAACTTATTAGAGCAAGGGCAGATGACTTTTAGTTTGTTCTTTAGAATCTCAGGGTTCTTTGCTCTGGTAATTACAATTGCATTTTTACATACTGTGTGGTATTGCCACACCTTGGCTGAGTTAACCTGTCCTTCATGTTTTATGCTATGGTACCTCCTTTGTACTTTAAAAAGAATTTATTTTATGTGTATGACCTGTTTTACCTGTATGGATAACTGTGTATCATGTGCATGTCTTGTGTCCATGGAGGAGAGAAAAGACCATCAGGTGCCATGGGCCTGGAGTTATAAATGGTTGTGAGCCACTATGTGGGTGCTGGGAATCAAACTCAGGTCCTCTGCAAGAACAGTTAGCATGCTTAACCACTGAGTCATCTCTCCAGCCCCAACTCCTCTATACTTTTTGGGATGTAGTTTCTGATGGTTGTCTTCTTCAGAAAGTGCCCAGTTTCAACACAATTGGGATTTGCTTTAGTCTGTGTTCTTTTTCCTTAACCAACTTGTTAACTCTGCTGGGAAATGGGCAGCACCTCTTTTAGCAAGCACAGCCTCTCTCGAAATTTTTATACCTTTTGGTTCCAAACTTGTTTCTAAATCAGCTCCTCTATCTGTTACCTAAGAGTCACAGTATCACTCACTTCAGAGAACCCTTCAAGGAAGACTAACTAGGCTCTGGACTTCCCAAAGACACAGTGGAATCATAGTGAGCCTGTTTCAGCTCACATCTTCCACCTATAAATTTAATGCCTCCTCCTGAACTATCACACACTATGTCCACAAATTTTTCAATTTGAGATGACAGCAAAGCTAGCTTGATTTTACTTCTTCATGATTTCATGCATAAACAATTGCTGCACTGGTTGAACAATGCTCACATATATTCCGTCTGTCTTTATTGAGAGGATCCACTTTTTCAATTATAGGAAGCCCGGTACGTTAGTGTTCTGCATGCAGTTGAAGTTATTATTTTAAAATGGATTCTGATAACTTTAGGACAAAACATGAATTTCATAATAGTTCAGACTCTACGAACATTGACAGAGGAGATGGAAACACAATCCAAACATTTTGTTACAAGAAATCAAGTAAATGGAAAAGGAAATGACAATGGAGGACGTGAGAGGCAAAGAGAGCATTTGTAAGACACACTGAGAACAATTCCGTGGCCAAAGTATTTTTTTGTTAGTTACTAATTTAAATATAATGCCCCAGTCAAAGGCAAAGTGGAAGAACAGATTAAACTATCTACTGTCTTCTATATGACCCAACTATTCACTGCCTACAAGAGACACTTGAAGTCTAAGAACACAAATAGATAGAAAGTAAAAGATTTGGGGGAAAGTCTGTAAAAATAGCAACCAAAAGAGAGTAGAGATTGCTGTTATGATATTAGACAAATAGGCTTGAAGTCAAATGGTTACAAGGCCCTGCAAGAGACATATGCGATGCCTGAAGTGCTAACTTTGAAGAAGGTACAGCCAGTAAAAATGTAATGTGAAAAACTCACACCTGCAAAAATATATGAAGCAAACATTGGCACACTCAAAATGAGAAATAGCCAGCTCCCCAATACTAATTGCAGACTTTAATCCTCCAGTCTCAATAATGGATATAACAACCAGACAGAAAATCAATAAGGAAGTCCAGGACTTGAACAACAATATAAACCAATTAGACTCACAGACATTTATGGAACCCCCTACACAACAGCAGAATATATTGATTTTTTTCCCTCTAGTATATATGGAACATTCTCCAAGAGAGACCATATGTTAGGCCTCAAGTAAGTCTTTCTTGTTTTAAGACTTTCAATTGTGTAAGTTTTTTTAAAAAGTAAATTTATATAAAATATCTTTCTGGACACAGTAGAAACTGGAAATCAGTAAAGACAGCTAAATAAATAGTTAAAATTTCCAAAGATGTAAATATTAAGCAAGTCACATCTAAACATTCATTGTACCAAAGAAGATACTGAACTGGGAAACATCTTTATTTAAATGACTTGACACAACAATGCAGCACACACAAAGGTATGAAGTGAAGCACAACTAAGGTTAAGACAGAATTCTGTGACTCTTATGCCTCATCATAAAAAAATCTCAAATCAATAACTTAATATTTTGCTTTTAGGAAAGAGAAAAATAACAAACCTGAAGCCAGCAGAAGGTTAAATAACAAATATTAAAACAGAAAAAAAATCAAACAAACCAAAAATTAGGTTTTAGAAAATAATTAACAAAATTTACAAATGTTTAGATTGACAAAGATAAATCAAATTATGAAAATATAGAAATAATGGCATTTGTGAAACTGAAAAAGACAATGTCATGCTGTCAACAACTATTGGACAACAAATTAGGAAGCCTATGTGAAATGGACAAAGTCCTGGAAACACATCTACGGGCCAAGACTAAGCACAAACAGGGAGAAAGTCTGCACAGATCTATAACCAGCTATAATAGTGAATCAGGAACCGCAGCCTACTAACAGAGAAAAGCTGGGGACCAAAGACATCACCAGTGATCTTTACCAAACATTAAAGAAGAACTAAGTGGCTGGAACAAGGGCTCAGAGATAAGAACACCGACCATGGAGCACCTGGGTTCAGTTCCTAGCACACCCATTGAAGCTCACAGCCATCTGTGATGCCAGAGGATCTGGCGCCCTCTTCTGGCCTCCACAGGCACCAGGCACACATGTGGTACACATACACTGGCACAGAGAAAATAAAAATAAATTATTTTTTTAAAGAAGAATTAACCCAGTTCTTCTGAATTTTTTCTCGAAATGTTGAAGAATGAATACTTTCTAACTCGAGTCAATTAAGTTAACACTACATTCAAAGGAGACAGTACAAGGAAACTACAGCATGTATTAAAACATTATAAACCATGCTGAAGTAGAGTTTATTCCTGAAATGGAAGGTGGTTCAACAAACAACACAAAATCAATGTGGCATATGCTACATCAGCAGAATGAATGGGATACAAACAAACATACCATCATCTGAAGTGTTGCAGAAAATTACTTGACAGACTTCAACAGTTCTTCAAGGATAGACATACTCAAAAGGAATAGAAGGGGAAACAATCTCCACTATAGTAGGAGCCAAATATAAAAATCCCACAGTTGTATTGTACTTAATGGTAAAGATCGCAAGCTTTCTCTACCATGAAGAAGACAATGATGCCCAAGTGGACCACACTCATTCAACATGGTATTGGAAGTGTCTGTTTGCAATGGCACAGTTCTGGAGGAAATCCTAATGGCATGACGAGGAAAAAACCTTACGCTAGTAAATCATTTGATAAAGTTGAAAGGTGTGGAAATGATCACACAGGCATCAGTGCTATTTCTGTACATTCACAAGAAAATGCTAAAAAATGAATTACATAAACAATCCAATGTATAATAGTTTCCCAAATTGAGATACCCAGGATGAAACTAATGACAAGATAAAGGACCTGTGTGTTGTATATTGAAATTTCCAAAACATACTGAAATAAATCAAAGAATATACATACGGGCAGGCTTCATAGTCATAGAAGGCTTAGTATTAATAAAATATGAGTCTTAACCCAATGAAAACCCCAATTATAGTTCTACTAATTTCAAATCAATGTTCCAAAAATATTTTTTTTTTCAGAAACAGAAAACCCACTGGAAAATTATAAGGAATCTTAAAAATCTCAAGAGACCCTGACTATCCAAAACCATCTGGGACTGAAGCGGGTGGGAGGAGATGTCACTCCATCATTTCAAAGCTGACTCTCCCGCTGTGGCAATAGCCCAGTGTGGGGCTGTCGCACAGAAAGACAGGAGGGACCCCAGACTCCCAGACATCAACTCACAGATATGGTCAAATGATTATCAGTTAGGGAGCCAACAAAATTCAACAAGGGAAGACGTCTGCAGTGAGCCACGCTGAGAAAAGTGGAGGAACCCCACAAAATAATGATGGTGAAGTCTTCCCTCACAGCATTTGTAAAATATCCACTCAAAATAGCTCAGAGATCTAAATGCAAAGGCTAAAACTATAAAATTCTTTAAAGAAAAGTGTGTCATAACCCTAGACTTTTCACAAGTGACAAAAAGGAAAAGTAAAGTTAAAGTAAAAACTTTTGTGCATCCCAGGACATAATTAACAGAATGAAAAGACAATCTAGGGAACAGAAAAAATAGTTAAGAATCGTTTATCTGGTAGAAAATTAATATCCATAATATGTAAGAAATTTCACAACTCAATAAAACAGATGCTTAAAAATAGGCAAAATATTTGACTAGAACATCTGCTAGATTCATACAAATGTTCCAAAACACATAAAGGGAAATGCAAACTCAAACCACAGTGAGGTCTCACTTCCCACCATTTATAATGCTTTTTCTCAAAACAGTAAATAATGTAACAACTGTTGCACATTAAGTCTACGGGCAGATCACTGCCCTGAGTACTAGTGGAAGGAGGGGAAGTGCTGTGCTCATGCCCAAGGCAGCATGGAGATTCTTCCCATCATACACAGAAATTTTACTCCTCCATCTCTACACAAAAAGCCTGGAAGCAGGAACTTAAACTTACATGTCAATATTTATGGTAGCATCAGTAGCAGAACCACAAGATGATAGTTGGGTGAATGGCCATTAACAGATTGGGTGAGAAGCAAAATGTTATCTCATGGCTAAACAGGCTATTCTTCAACCATAAAAAGGAAGGAATTGATGTCATGTGCTAAAACATGCATTAATATTGAAAACAACATGCTCAACGAAGCGAGTCAATCCAAAAGGACACATTCTGTGATTCCTCTTCTATGAGCTAGCAAGAATCACCAAGCTCAGAGGCAGAAAGATGAATCATACTTTCTAGAGGATAGAAGCATGAGAAATGGAGATTTTTCCATATAAAGTTTCAGTTTGGTATGGTGAAATTCTGATGGATAACAAAGATAATTTTACACACATGCACGTACTCGTGCACGCGCGCGTGCGCGCGCGCACACACACACACACACACACACACACAATTTGCCCTATTCTTCCTCACTTCTGAGTGCTGTGCCAATACGTGGTAGAACAGCAATTAATCTGTCAATTACATGTCAACAGGCAAATGATAACAGGAACAAAGAGGCGGGCCAATTGAGTCTGCTTAGAAGGATATTGAGGAGGAGGAGGAAGAGGGGGACCAGGATGAAGAAGTACAGGAGGAGCGGAGAAGGGAGGACCAATGAGGAGGAAGAATCAGGATGAGGAGAGACAGGAAGGGTAGACAAGAGGAGGTAGTGGATGTATTGGCCTCATAGAAAGGATATTTGATCAATATCTTTACACAGATGGAACTTTGATTTCAGTTTTTAAAGTTACGTCTATGAGTGTATGTATGTCTGTACACTGTGTTTGTACAGTTCCCATGGGGGGCCAGAAGAGGGCATCAGAACCCCTGGAACTGGAGTTAGAGATAGTTGGAAGCCACCACGTAGGTGCTGGGAACCAGACTCAGTTCCTTTGCAAGAGCAGCCAGTGCTCTTAACCTCTAAGCCATCTAGCCACCCTTGAACTTTAAATATACACACGAATGTCTTTCTGCTCCTATTCCACATAATGGTCCCTGAGCTGTGGGGTGGGGGTGGGGGAGTGGGGCAGGGGAGAAAGGGGAGAGACATTGGACAACGAACACATCACATCTTGACATCCGAGAATTTATTTCCATGCTGGAGAGGGCAGAGGACAGAGCTATGCAGCAGGCACACTGCTGTGAGGATAGGCTAATGGGAGCGCACACATCTTAGGTAATAATTACTTTGGCCCTCTGTGGCGTGTGTGTGTGTGTGTGTGTGTGTGTGTGTGTGTGTGTGTGTGTACTTAATTCATTCTTTAAGGATCCCATTCAATGCATTTTGATCCATATTCACCCACTTCCTATCCCCTTGATTCCTCCTGGATCTACCCCTCTCCCCCCAATCCTCACTCAAAACTTTATTCCCACTGATATGTTTGTTTTAAAAAAATAACCCACCAAGTCCAATTTACACTGCTACTCTTCTCATGAGTGTGCGGCCACCCACTGGAACATGGTGGACCTCCTAGAGACCACATCCTTAACAAAAATTGGCTCCCCCTTCCTCAGAAGCCACCAACCTTGCCCCTTGGGGTGGGGGTCCCTCCTTTCTACATGCTAGAATTGTATCTGTCTCGATCCTGTGCAGGCAAGCATGGGTGCTGGAAGTTCATGAGGACGGTACTCCTGCTGTGCCCAGAAGACGCCATGTCACTCCAGGCCTCTCCTCCCTCTCACCCTTACAATCTTTCTGCTCCTCTTCCGCAATGGGCCCTGAGGGGTGGGGGACACTGGACAATGAACACATCACACCTTGACATCTGAGAATTTCTTATTTCCATGCTGGAGGGGGCAGAGGACAGAGCTACGCAGCGGGCGCTCTGCTATGTGGCTAGGCGAGCAGGAGCGCATGCATCTTAGCTAATAATGGCCCCAGCCCTCTGCGGCTCTTCAGACAGAGGCCTCCACTCTCTGCCTCTCCCCAGTTCTGAAGTGACCTGGCTGGCAGGCAGGTCTCCGCAGTCCTATGATTCTGACCTCACTGTCCTCAGCAGTCTTCCTAGGTGATACACTCTTGCTCACCAAGATGTCTCCCCTGGGCCTCCATCATTTTCACAGCTTCCAGGATGACAAAGTCCCTCATGTGTCTTCGACACTGAGCTGCACAAAGGGGCAGAGATTTCTCTTACAAATGGGGCTGAATTAAGATGAATATTGTTGAAGAAATGCTTTATTCTTTCGCCACGCTCTGCCCTCCCCTTTCCCTCTTGATCTTAGCCTGCCTGAGGTCTCTCAAAGTCCAGGTCACCACTTCACAGCACTCGGTGCCTCATTTCCCACAAACTGCTGTATTTCACTTGCGGCTGAGTGGAGAATTCATTTCATTTCACTGTTCAGTCTCAATAGCGCAAACATATATTCAGTGCTGACATATTTTCATTATGGAAAAGCAAAGCCCTCAGACAGACGCTGCCCATGGGGATTAATGAGGGGAATGGTTATTTATTCTGCCACTTGACATTTTGTGTGGAATAATTCCCGAGTCATTTTCTACTTTAACAAATAGTTCATGAGTGGAGGAACTTAACACTTTGGATGAACGCACTAGACCAGATTCAGGCAGCAGGCTAGAGTTAACCAATAACTGGTAACACTTGCCTGGGTTACCATGAATGGAAGGTGCCTGATAGCATGGCTCTAACCAGCAGCCGTTCATACCAGTTGCTCCTGGGCAACACTAAGGACACTCTGAAGCCCCACATCATGAACATTTCCATCTTTCTATGGGTTTTGTCAGTCACCTTTATTACATGACAACACATTAGGCTATTTTTGGTCTAATGCCCACAGCTCCCCTAACACATAAATGTGTGACCCCTGTCCTACTTCTCATTGGCTACAACCATTCCCTTGTTAACCTTTTTTTTCAAACTTCTTTACTTTTATCCACCTGCTAGGCACTAAGGTCAATATAACCAATAGGTACAGGATGCTCAGCAAGGAGTCTGGGTAGTGATGGGAGGTTCATGCCCAGGGAGTTAGATAATCCAAGTAATCTCAATTATGGGTATTTGGATGACAAGATACTCAGCAAACCCCAATAAAGAATTTCAAAAAAAATTTGAATGAAATTAATGTATTTTCATGATAGCTCAACCATCAAGATGTAGGTATATTTAATTTTTCAGTTAGTATGAAAAGGCCAAAGTCCACAAGGTTCTGTCAATATTTGACCTGGTTGGACTAATTTTCCCTCAGAGAACCTGATAATTGTTTTCTGGTCTCTAGCTATGTGCTAATCTTCTGTGATCTTGGGAAATAGCCAAATGCCTGGACCTCAGCAAGATGGAGGTAGGTGGCAAAACTCTAGGAAAGGCAATGGCCTCAATGAATGAGTGTGTTGATAAATAAAATAGAGGTAAAGTGTGGCTGTGGAAATGGCTTTGTAGATAAAAGTGCTTGGTACCCATGCACAGTGGCCTGGCTTTAAACCCCAGAACCCAGGCACAACCCATGCTTATAGTGCAAGCATCTGCAGTTCTAGAACTCCAGAGCTCATGTAAAATCCATTCATTCACACAGTGCAAACATCTGCAGTTCTAGAACTCCAGAACCCAGCACGATCCATGCTCATAGTGCAAGCATCTGCAATTCCAGAATCCCAGAACCCAGGCACAATCCATGCTCACAGTGCAAGCATCTGCAGTTCTAGAACTCCAGAACCCAGATAAAAGCCATTAACACAGTACAAACATCTGTAGCTCTAAAACTCTAGAACCCAAGTAAAACCCATTCATACAATTCAAGCATCTGCAATTCTAGAACTCCAGAACTCAGGTAAAATCTGTTCACACAGTGCAAGCATCTGCAATTCTAGAACTTCTGTGAGATGGGAGACACAGACAGGAAAATCTCCAGAACCTCACAGGCCGTCGTACACCGAAGTAAAACAACAAAGAGGCCCTGTGTCACATAAGGGAGAAAGCAAGGACCCACATCTAAGTTGTTCTCTGACCTCCACATGGGCCATGGCACATTCATGTACACACACACACACACACACACACACACACACACACACACACACACACACCAGACAGGGAAATGGGCGAGCTAGAGGCTGACTTCATATTACCTGTGTGGTCTGGGAACCCAAGAAGAAAATCTAATTTAATGTGTTGCTATCAGAAGCAAATGCAAATGTCCCTACTTACCATTAATAACTGCATGAAAGTGATGGTGCCATAGACATGGCAAATATGAAGAAATGACTTAAAATACACAATGCATAGTGAGGAGGTCCAGCACAAATCTAAAGGACATTCAGAAACATAGTGTAAATAGAGGTGGAAATCAATGCTTGAAATGGTAACAGGTTCCACTTGTCCAATTAACAGAAGCCATCAATTGTTAAATTCAGAGAATCAAAGAAAAAACTTCATTTAAGTTAAAAAAAAAAAAAAACAATCAATTCCTAGAGTTATCTTAGTCTACAGATGCCAGAGACTAGGTAAGTCTTAAAGACACCAAAATAAAAGATGGCTCACCTTATCTTTCCACATCATGCTTCTAAAGACAGATGCTCAGACCACTGGCCATCAAACTTTAGTGGGTGGTAGACAGCCCTGCCTGTCCCCAACTGTAAGTGGGGTCAGGAATTGTGGAATAAGGTTTAAAAAAGCTACATTGAGCTACAAGGTGATTCTGATGGCGTTGATCTGGGGCCACCCTGTAAGAACACTGGCTAGATTGGTAACTGCATCATGAGGAGCTGTGGTGGGCAGGGAATGTGCTCAGTAAAACACCAATGGAGCACAGCTGGCCTGGCATTGCTGGCCAGCAAATGAGCTTCCAAGAACAAATGCAAAGTCAAGTCGCTCTGGACAGAACTGGAGTTAGTGACAGACTTCCGCTGTGGTAACTTCTAGAATAGGTAATTCAGGAAGGGGAAAAGTATTTGAGAAGGTCTGAGATGTGAGAAGGCCTGAGGGAACAAAGAAACCATCTAATGTGGGTAAATTTAAGTCAATGTTGTGTGAAAAAAGCAAACACAATTCTCACCTGTAGAGCTTTAAAATTAATCCAGAATTAAGATTGTAACATATAAAAGCACAGAATAAAATTAGAATAACCAGATTTAAAATAGTATGTGATCCTGATTTTGTAGGTGGGTAATAAAGCATGTTTATTAAATTTATAGCTAAAATCGACATATATAGGCATACACATGCATATAAATATACATGTATAAATGGTTAATATATTCACAATAAGAAGAGCAACAAATTTACAATACCAAAGTAGTTGAAGGGAAAACAAAAAAATTAGAGAATAAGAAAATCGTTCAAATGAAATTCAGACTATGTTGTAAAGCATTCAGTAATCTCAGTCAACACATACTAGCTAAATTCTCCAGTTAAAATGAAGAATATCCAATTTGATTTTTTTTTTTTTTTGTAGTCTAGTAAATGACACAGCTAAGATATAAGGATAGATACAGGTTGGAAGAAAAAAATGTTACACAAATGTAATCAAAATACTGTATTATGCTTGGTTTCAATGTCAACTGCCACGACTTAAGAGTCACTTGAGCAGGGAGCTTCCCCCTGAAGAACTGCCCTGATGGCCGTAATTGATAAGGAAGGTCCACCCTGCCACGGCAGCACCTTCAGGTGGCAGCCCAGATAAAAAGGGTGTGTCAGAAAGATGCTCAGCTTCCTTTTGCTTGCTTGCCCTTCCCTCTGGCCACAAAGGCGATTTGCCCTGACATTGTTGCTGCTGCTACGGGTTCCTTCACTGACAGCAGAACTAATGTTTCCAAACTTTCACCATGGACTAGGGGGCAGTGGCTCTCCCAGGCCTTCCTGGCTACAGCTGGGGAGGAACCATGAGGCATCCCACCTTGTGGACAGAATTATTGATTACTGCCCTCCACCCTGTCCCCAGTGAATGGCAGGTATCTATTCTGGGACAGCTCAGACTGTTGAGCTCAGCCTCAAAGACCGAGTGAGTACCAGGTTCCCAGAGGCTCAGAGATGATGTGGCTATCATTACTGTAAAGCTCCCTTAGGAGACTTTGGCATAATATATTCATTCTTTTGGTTCTGTTCCCCAGAGACACTGATGGAAAAAGATTGCCTCAGAGTTGTTATTTGCAGGACATTCTTCGTGAAGATGAAATTACTTAGGTATAGTCCCTATACATACAAAAATTGTACTTCATTCAATTATTTTCAAGAGTCTACTGTGTAGTAATTACGGTTTTACACACTAGCAATATATTGGAGAGCAAAACAGAAAAATTCAAAACTTAGGAATTGAAATTGTGTGTACCTAATAATGCATTTCAAGTCCTAACAAGCAAAATTTATATGAGCTATAATGATTTAAAAAGACTTCTCAATGACGGATCAAATAGGGAAAAGAAGAGTAAGGTTGCAAAAGAACCAAGTGCTGTTTTTAACAGCTGAGTATCATAGGCAAGTACAGAATAAAATGTCCTATCATTAACAGGCATCCACCAGCCCATAAACCTGAGTTCAAGGAAAAAGATCACATAGGTTTCATTCTCTGATCTCAAAGTTAGGAACCAGTGACTGAAATCTAAATTAAAAAATAGTGTTTAAAATGTGGATATAATTAATGAAATAGAAAGAGAAGAAAAATGTAAAAGAAGAGATGAGTGAAAATTGACCAACAGTGATTATTTTAAATATATAAATGTTACAGGATATGACAAAGTCAAGCTTCCCCTATTTGTAGACTGCGTAGTGGTAAAAGGCAAACACCACCAGGAAACTCTTGGGTCCGACAAAACCTGCAACAACCTTTTTTAAAGTTGCAGGATACAGAATCAATACACAAATTCAGTAGCATCTTTATATGCTGAAAACAAACGTGCTAAGAAAAAAATAAGGAGAAATACCTTATTCAATAGCACACCCCAAATACTTAAACCTAGCCAGAGAGATGAATGACTTCTGCAGTGCAGACTTGAATGCAATGCCACTGAGTAAAGAAATTTAAGAAGATACTGGGTGTTGGAAATAGTTTTTAATGTACCTGATTTGGCAGAATTGATATTTAAAAAGTGGTTATATTACCAAAGAGATCTACAGATTCAATGCAATCCCCATCAATATCACAGTAATACTATTCATAGAAGTAAAAAAAAAAAAATCCTAAAATCCATATGGAAACATAAACGACAGCAACCAAAGCAATCCTAAGCAGAAAGAAACTGCTGGTGGCATCAAAATACCTAACTCTGAATTATACTACAGAGCCATAGTGACAAAGTCAGCATGTTGGTACAAAAACTGTGTAGACTAATGGGACAGAACAGAGGACCCATAGAGCTGTGGCCACAGAATATATTTTGACAAAAGGTGTCAAAACATATACTGGAAAAAAGATAGCCTCTTAGATAAATTGTGCTGCTAAAATGGGATATCCATGTACAGAAGAAACAAGGTTCCTATATCTCATCCTGCATGGAAATCAACCCAAAATGTATCAAAAACTTTCATTAAAAACCCAAAGTGTTGAAACTTCTGGAGGAAAATATTTTAAAATATGGACATAAGAACTCTCAGCTGGGCAGTGGTGGCACAAGCCTTTAATCCCAGCACTTGGGAGGCAGAGGCAGGAGGATCTCTCGAGTTCAAGGCCAGCCTGGTCTACAAAGCGAGTTAGAACAGGCTCCAAAGCTACACAGAGAAACCTTGTCTCAGGAAAAAAAAAAAGAACGCTCTGAATAGGACTTCAATAAGATGGAAATGACCCCAAGAACTGACAAATAGCATTACATCAAATTTACAAAGCTTCTGCATAGCAAAGGAAGTTATCAATACTGTAAACAGACTGCCTATATAGTATGGGAGAAACTATTTCTTAGCAATCCAGAAAGTGGGATAGTATCTATCATATATAAAGAACTGTACAAATTGAACACAAAACTCCCAACCCTGCCAATCAATGAACAAGCTAATGAACACAAATAGTTAAAAAACATTTTAAAAGCTTAGACACTAAGGAAATGCAAATTATAAAGACTTTAGAATCCATCTCATTCCAATCAGAACATTTATAATCAAGAAAAAAATGTGGCCAGTATGTGGGAAAAGAGGAATTCTTTTTTCTCTCTCTCTAAGTGGGAGTATAAAGTAGTATGGACATCAGTAGGGTGGTTTCTCAAAAAATTAAAGATTAGAAGTACCATATCACTCAGCTATGCCGCTCCTGGGCACAGACTCAAAGGCCTCTGGATCTTCTACAAGGATGCCCGCTCACTCTGTGTTTATTGCTGTTCTATTCATAATAGCAAGACGAACACTGAAAAATGGATACTAGAAGCGGGTACATTTACACAGTGAAAGTGTTTTCAGACTTTCCGGGAAATTCCTGGAACTGGAGATGATGGTGTTAAATAAGCTGAAATCAGAGACAAACACTACATGTTCTCTTTCATATGCAGATCCTGGTTTTGAATCTTTATGTTGTAGGTATAGGTCATGAACCTAACAGGGGGTCATGGGAGGGGAACCCTTTAAGGAAGCAGGAGAGGTGGTCATGGGAGGCACATAGAGGGGAAGGGGACTACTGGGGCAGAAGGGGACAAGTGGGGGAGCAAGGAGGTGGAGGAGAGAAGGGAGAATAGGAATCAACCAAAATAAAGCACATATGAAAATGTCTTAACGAAACCCATTACTATGTATGCTAATTAAAAACAAATATGGAAATTAAAAGTTAAATGTGTAAAATCAGATTGTTCAGCAAGAACCAAGAGAGAAAATGCAAACATACAAGATCACAAATGAAGGTGGTCTAATTGAGACCAAGCTGAAGTTCAGCCTGCAATAAGATGATTAACAATGTCATGCCAATTAAGTTCAGAGCCTTGATGAAATGGAAGACTTCAGATTTATAAACTATTATAGTTGCCTAAAAAGGAAACTATTTAAAAATTAAATTAATTTGGAAACTAAATACCAACCTATTCCACATACACTCAGGTGATTTGCAGAGACATTTTGTGAAACAAGGTACAAACAAGTTTTAATCCTACATAATCTTTCCTTACTTTGTAAATCCTTCAATGAAGTTGAAGTGACCCTAATACCAAACCCAGGAACACATTTTAGAGGCAACAAAACTCCCGCATCTGTCTTACTTCCTAAAACCCTGGGAACCCAAATATAGTAACATAAGATGAGAAAGATCAGGGCCAATTCAGGTTTATCCCAGGAATACATTAGCTGAATGTTAGCATGCCAGTGTTGGTGTGCAGTTTCTGAACCAGAAACGCTTCAGTGGGGAAAGGTACATGATTATTGTCAAGTGTGATGACCTGAGCTTCGTCCCTGGAACCCACATGGTAGAAGGAGAGGATGAACAATCACAACTTGTCCTCTGACCTCTGCAGGTGACATCACATGCAGCAAATCCCCTCTCCCCACAATTAATAATCCAATCAGTCCATTGACTTTAGAAGATAGAGTATCTATTTAAAGATGGAAAGGTAGGTGGCTTTCCTAACATACAGGCCACATCAAAGAGCTTGCTATGCAGTATTATTAAAACAGCAAACTGGGCGTATTAGGAAGTTTGTGAATTTACACAGGATGCTCCCTAAAATATTTTTAATGAGATTATTGAGAGTTTATCCAGCTGGGAGAAATGGCTCAGATGACTGGCCCCTTCCAGAGGACCTGGATTCAGTTTCCTAACACCCATATCATGTGGTCCTCACCTGCTGGTAACTCCAGCTCCCAGGGATCTGGTACTTTGTTCTAGCTTCTGCAGGTACTCACACACATGTGGCATACACATGCAGAGATGTGCACATACACACATATGTAAAATAAATCTTAAAAACAAAGAGTTCATCCATTCATTCAATAAATATTTACTGAACACCTGTGATAAATGAAGTGTTGTTCTGGGTGTTGGAGATACAATAGTAAACAGAACAAATTTAAACCCCATATGTAGCAAATTTTCTTGCCAGACTATCTTTTGTGGGACTGCCAGCTCCCCAATTATGACACAGAGACTTAACATTAATTATGAAAACTTGGCCTTAGCTTAGGCTTTTTACCAGCTTATAACTTATATTAACCTGTCTCTTTTAATCTACCTCCTGCTACACAACTTGGTTACCTCTGTTCTGTACCATGTGCCTGACTTTTTGAGAGTCTCTGGTGAAATCTGAGCACCTAGATTCCTCTTCCTCTTCTTCTCTCTCCTCAGAAATCCTGCCTATTCTCTCCTGCCTATTGGTCATTTGGCTCTTTATTAAACCAATCAGAAGGCAACTTAGGCAGAGACACACCTTTACAATGTACACAAATATTCTGCAATACCCGTGCGCATTACTTATATTCTAGGGAAGAAGGACATATTGGAAAGAAAATGATGAGAGAACCATTTTAGAAAGTGCTGGACGCAGACATAATAAAGAAGGTGGATGCTGAGTCCAACATAGACAGGGAATGGTGAGAAACCTATCTGATTTTCTATATACTACCAAACTCTTAAAAATATAATTATTACATCATATATTATCTGCCCAAATGAATTGCACCTGTCAATAATAATAACTAAAACTGTACACTACTGGGAGACACGTATAGAAAAACATGATTATTGGGGGAATATTTCTCAATAGACCATTATGAAACATCAGATAAACACCTAAAGAGAAAGAATTCATGAGCTGAAAGATATAATCAAAGAATTGTTCCAGAATAAAGCCAAAGAGGTTATGAGATTAAAAGGGGGAAGGTTAATAAACACAAGGATGTTGGGGCTGGATGTGGACCAGTGGATTAGAACTCCTGCGGCTCTTGCAGGGGCCCCAGGTTTGTTTCCCAGCACACACGGTATCATTACAGGAGACTTGATGTCCTATTTTTACCTCCTTGTCCAGGAAATTAATTTTACCTGTTGCTATTTTGGGCATGTGTTCCTGTTTTGTGTTGTCTAAACACATTGCTTGGCATAAGAAGGAGAATCAGGGTGGAACACAGGCCCTGGGAGCCTGTTGTCTGAGTTGGCATCAAAACCCAGCGAATTTTAAGTTCTTGCTAGATGAGCAGCATTAGGCAAATGCTTCTGTGGGTCACCAGTAAAAGCAATTGAGCCTCTCTTCCCAACCTCATGCTGCATCCTGAGAGCTTGGCTGCGGTAAGCTGAGTCCTTCCTAGCTTTCTATCTGGCAGAAGTGCAGTCTCTTGGTGTATTCAACCAAATGTGCAGCTGGGAGCCACAGGAAGAAAAGGCATGCCATGCTGGCCACCACCAGCTCCGTGGTGAATGCTCTGCTAAATGAAAACCCTCTTCTGTGCCTGGAAAACCCAGCTCTTTGCAAACATCCTGATCATAATTCTGTTTCTCATGCCTACCTTCCTAAACAGCATGCTACATCAGGAATTATTTAAGCCTTCGGTGCCCCTCTTAGGGATGTTAGACTTGAATAAAGTTGTTCATTTGAGGAAAGAAAGAGAACACGATTTCGTAAGCAAAGCGGGTAGGATTTTTGATTAGTATACAGAGGCTTCTGAGAAAAATTCTGAGTCATAAACTGCACCATTGAAATATCATTTGTCTAAAAATGAAGATCAGTATGAGAAGCAAAAAACAAGCACATTCCACTAACAAATGTCCTTCCTAGTCCTCAGGTTACCTCTCTGTAGCTAGTGTGCTGTTTCCCTTCTGATCTGTCTTCTTTTGCCTTCTACCTCTCTCTTCCCTTTGTTCATATGCCCATTTAACATCCCAATAGCTTTAACTCCCCCACCAAATACCAGTGCCCACAGGGAGCCCATCCCTCCCATGGGTGAGGTGCATGGGTTACTGTAGAAGCCTGGAAATGATCAGAAGTAAATGCTATTTTTCAAATAATTTTAAACATCCCTACACCAAAGCAAGGTGCACAAATATTCATGAAGGAATTTAGAATTCCTTCAGCCACACATGGCCAATTTGCCCATGAGTCATTCTGAACTTGAGATGTTAAAAGCCAATTGGACTGGCCGGGAAGGGACCATGGGACATTTCTACTGCAAAAAGCGTGGTGGCCAGAAACGAGCTCCAAATATGTTAGATGCATGGCCTCCTAAAAGCTAAGGTCTTGGAATCATGGAAGCCTCATTCACCCACTCTTTCATTCATTCATCCATGCAAACACCACACACACACATACACACAAAAAAACCCACACACACACACAAAAACCACACACACACACACACACACACACCTTTTGCCCATTACTCTAGAGAGAAGGAACTCATATAACAGTAACTAACACTTTTGTCTGATTTTTCAGTGGTGTTCAACTTGAAATTGGAGAGCAAATTCAAAAGTGGGGAGGAAAAAAGGGCCGTTTACTTAAATTACCACCCCCTCTACAGCATCTGGATGGAACTTTAAGAAAAATGAGTCGTAAGCTATGGTCATGCAGCTGCCTCCAGATCGTAGCGAGCGATCCACTCTCCAGCCAGCTGTGCTCTGATAAGGGCGCTCCTACGCAGCTAAACAGAAGTGGTAAGGAAGTTATTCTGCCTCACAGAGGGAGAAAGGCAAGGGTTCCCTCAGTTTAGACCAAGTGGGAAACTCCAGGGAAGGAAAACTTACTTAAAATCCTGCCATCCCTTAAACACTCAAGATGAATTAGACAAACACAGCATCCAGTGCTAGCATCCGATGCTCTCTGTAGCAAGCCCTGACATTTTCACTTTGTCTCTACTTCAGAGTAAACTAGCCACACAGGCCACAGGTACTGTAAATGCCCCGTGTGATTCTCATCTCCCAGGCATTATTACCTCAAACCTCAGGTTGACTGAACAGCATTTGATCGTGCTGTTATCCCACCAACTGCAGCAAAGTGAGCTGGGAGAAATGCATTTTGCACATGGGTACTGAGCCATCAAATGCACATCAGAGGGACCACTCCATTCAGCTCCGGGGAACTTCTGTGCTCCAGTAAGCTGGGACCTGCTGGGCGGATTTCACTGGTGTACACAAAAACCTGCATTGATCCTATAAGCCACTATGAATTGCCCCCTAGTCTTCCTTAAAGCCGAATGTGAAAGAAGCGTTCAACCCTATAGCTAAAACCCCCATCCCAGGGTCTTCTCACTCTCTTATCCCATGTAACACTCTGGCCCGTGAGAGTAAAATCCTGAAGGAATGAGGGTGTGGGTGTGCTCAGGACCTCAGGGCCATCAACAAAATCATTACACTTTGCTTCAGTACTGCTTAACCCACATACCATCTTGTGATCAGTTCCTTCTCAAGGCCCTGGCTTTATGTAGTGGCTCTTTCTCTGTCTTTTTCCTCTAGACCAGCCAGTACTTGCAGCCTTCTCCTGGGAGGACAACGGCCCTCTTGGCAGGTGTGCCCCAGCATTTACTGAGTCCTCTGCTTTTCACAAGTCCTCAACAGGATGTACAAGATCTAAATTTCCCTGGTGTTTCAGTTTGAATATTGTATGCACATGACCTTCATTAGGAGAACAAGGAAGCCTTTAAAATGGATGTCAGATACTTGGTCCTTGTCTTGGTACAATGGGGACATAAACTTTTCAGAGATAAATTACTAAAGTTAGTAATTCAGCACATGGCCTATCTGGTGATAGATAGCTACTAGAATATTCCATATCTCTCTCAAGGACAATTGAGGGGATTTCTAATTACCTGGATGTTGTAAGTAAGATTGCTAGTTATTTTATTTTTTTTGTGAATTAAACATTTAAATTTTTATTTTAATATATTTTTCATTGAAATAGGATTATATCACTTTCCATTTCCTTTTCTTACCTCTAGCTCCTCCCAGCTATTTTTCCCCTAACTCACATCCCCTCCACTCTCAAGTCGATAGCCTCCTTGTCTTTATTATTGTCACATACCTGTGTGTGTGTGTGTGTGTGTGTGTGTGTGTGTGTGTGTGTGTGTGTGTGTATGCCAAATACATAAATAGAACATGCAGAATCTGTCTTTGTTGTTTGTGTGAAGATGGTTTTAGGGCCCACCACTCTACGTTGGATAACCACTAAGGGAGCTGGCTCATTCCTGAAGAGGCTAATTCTCCTCTCTGACAGCCAACAGTTACCTGTAATTCTTTGTCTAAGGGTGGGGACCTCCTTGTGATTTCCCCCTTCCACCTTAACATGTCTGTTGATATCGCATTGTTCCTGTCTTCTTTATATAGTCATTTCTAGGAAAGACCATTTCACAGCAGACACCTGATATACTGGATCTTAAAATCTTTCCTCCTTCTCTGCCTCAGTATCCACTGAGCCACAGATGCAGGAGCTTTGAGTAAGATGTATCCATTGGGGCTGGACTCCCCATGAGCTACTGACCTCTGCATTGTGTCCAGTTGAAGTTTTCTGTGATGCTCTCCATTAACTGTAAAGAGAGGTTTCTCTGATTAGGGGCAGTATACACACTGTGTGGTGGTTTGAATGGGAATGTTCCCCATAGACTTATGTGCTTGACTGCGTGGCCCACAGAGAGTGGCACTATTAGGAGGTTGGCCTTGCTGAAGGAAGTGTGTTACTATGGAGGCAGGCTTTGAGGTCTCATATGTTCAAGCTATGACCAGTGTGACTCACAGTCTCTTTCTGTTGCCTGCAGACCAAGATGTAGAACTCTCAGCTCCTTCTCCAGCACCATGTCTGCCTACATTCTGCCATGCTTCTTGCCATGAAGATAATGGACTAAACCTCTGAAACTGGAAGCCAGCTTCTATTAAATGTTTTAATTTATAAGGGTTGCCATGGTCATGGTGTCTCTTTACAGCAATAGAAACCCTAACTAAGACATGGGTATAAGGAAAAGATTTAAGATGTAGTAAGGAATTATGGAGCTCTAACATGGTGTCAGTAGTAGGTTCTTTTCTAAGGTTCATGACCCCAGGGAAGCTGGCTAAGTTTCCAGTATCAGGCATGACTTCCCTCCTGTTGAGTTAGATCTTAAGTCCAGTTATAGCTGTTGGTTGCCACTGATATATGCATGCCACATCTTGTATCTTTATGCATATATTGTCATGTTGGTCATTGCTGTAGTTCATAGGTCTCATGTTTAAGTAGGACCATTTAATCGCTTTGCTCTCTTGGCAGCTTGCACAGTATTTTCTGGTACCATGAAAGCTAGACTACAGGGTGGAGGTTTTCAGGTCAGATCCAGCTCAGATCATCTGAGGCCTGTGTAAAGGGGCCTATCCTCAACCTCTGAGAGCCAGCTAAGGAATATATCAATAGTTTAGTTGTTTGGGGAGTCACTTGGACTACCTTGACCAACAATTCACATACCCATGTTGAAGTTTTTGTTAGTCTGTGATTCTTGTGAAGAGCATTGTTAGCCTAAAGTAAAATAGCTTTCTGGAATATATATATATATATATATATATATATATATATATATATATATATATATATATATGTGTGTGTGTGTGTGTGTGTGTATACATATATACATATATACTCAAGAAATATATATATATTTAGTATACATCATGAAAAATATGTATTTCTATATATTCAAGAAATTGTGTGTATCTGTGTGTGTGTGTATGTGTGTGTGTGTGTGTGTGCACGCATGCACATGTGTGCTTACCTGGATTGGGTACTAGAGTAATACTGGCTTCATAGATTGAGTTTGGGAGTATTCTTCTGTATCTATTTTTTTTAAGTTTAAGCAGGATTGGTTATAATTCTTCTTTGGAAGTCTGGTAGAATCTGGCTGCGAATCCATCTGGGCCTGGACTGTTTCTGGCTGGAAGGCTTTTGCTGCTCCCTCAGTGCCCTCCTTTGCACGGAGTCTGTTTAGGCTGTCGGCCTTTGCTTGGTTTAACTTTAGTAGTTTAGATGAATCAAGAAACTCCTCTATTTCTTTTAGATCTTTTCCAACTCAATGGAAAACAGATTTTTAAAATATTCCCTTATAATAATCTGAGTCTCTTTGGTGTCTGCTATAATGTTTCCCTGTTCATTTCTGATTCTGTTAATTTGGGTATTCTCTTCCTTTATTTTGGTAAATTGGGCCAAGGGTTTGTAAATCCTGTTTGTCTTCTCAGAGAACCAGCTCTTAGATTTATTGATTGTTTGTATTGTTCTCTTTGTTTCTATTTCGTTGACTTCTGCTTCTATTTTTTTTTTTATTATTATTTCTTGTCTATTGGATTTGGGTTTGGTTTGTGCCTCAGTTAGTGTTCTTTTGCTGTGAAAAGATAACCACAGCAACTCTTTAAAGGAAAACATTAATAGGGGCTGGCTTACAGTTCCTGAGGTTAAGTCCAGTGTTGTCATGGTGAGAAGCATGGTAGTGTGCAGGCAGACTTGGTGTGGGGGCTGAGAGTCCTTACATCTTGATAGGCAGACAACAAGGTCACACTAAGCCTGGTTTGAGCTTCTGAGACCTCAAAGCCCACCCCGAAATGACACACTTCCTCCAAAAAGCCATGCCTATTCCAACAAGGCCACACCTATTCCAACAAGCCACACCTATTCCAACAAGCCACACCTCCTAATAGTGCCACTCCCTGTGAGCCTGTGGGTGCCATTTTTACTCAGGCCACCACAGTTTTCTTTTTTTAATTCTTAACTTTCATCATTGTTATTTATTTGTAATTGTTCTGATTTTTTAATGCAGACACTCTAGGCTAAAACGTCTCTCTTAGAACTGCTTTTAATGTGTCCCAGAGGTTCTGTTGTGTTGCGTTTTCATTTTATTTCCAGGAATATTTTTATTTCCTTCTTGATCTTTTTTTTGGCCCATTTATTATTCAGTAATGAGCTGTTTCATCTCTATGAGTTTATACTCTTACTAGAATTTTGCTTGCTGTCAGTTTTAATGCTAATGGTCAGATAAGATCATAGGATTATTTCAATTTTTCTGTATTTGTTTAGGTTTGCTTTGTGTCCCAGAGTATAGTCTTCAGAGAAGCTTCCATACACTGATGAGGAAAATGTATGCTCTTTGGCGTTTGGGTGGGATATTCTACAGACAAAATCCAAAGGTTTGACACCAATTAAATATAAACAACTCAGAACCTACCCATCGGAATACAAATGGATTTGCTGAAGGGCTGGTCTTGGCCCCTCTGCTGCTGGGCACAGCCCCTCTGTCCTGGGCCCTGCTTCCCAGCGAAACTGCTCCTCTGCCTGTAGTCCACAGCTGCTTTTTCTTGCCAGCATCCTCTGGTCCTCTGATTGAGGACAGTCGTGGGCAGTCATGTGCACCTAACCGTGGGTGCCGTCTCACAGGGGCTTCACTGTACCAGGAGCTAGAGAGGGGCTTTTACATCCTTCCCACCTCCTTTCCCGGAATGACATTCTTACTTTCAATAGAAAACATTCTCTGTGAGGTCTCAGCAGGGGATGATCCCTCGGGCTCCTCCTGGGGGGACTACACCTGTGAGAGTGTGAAGAGCACCTGATGTCAGGGACACCCCATAACTCCCCAGACTGCAATGTTCTTCCACCTGCTTCTTGGATGGGGTTAGGGGGGGGCTTCTGTTGTATCCAGTGGTCTATTCCAGGTGACCTATGGCTTCAATTCTTTTTTATTATACATTCCTGTGTCGCTTTAATGGCACTATTCTGCTCCACCTAAGCTTTATGCATCTAGGAAACAGTGACCCGTAAGAAATCCCCACACAATTTTGTGTTCCAGGAAGGCACTCAGCACAGAGCCTGCTTTCTCCACACCATTAAATAAACCCACTGTCCATTCTTCCATGTCGCTGTGTGACTCCTGTGCTTGCTGTTATGCCCAGATCGTAACCCCCAGAGAGACCACCAAGGACGAGCATACCAGAATGCAAAAGCAAGGTTTATCTGTTACAAGTCATGACAGGGAACTCAACTCAAGCCATCTCAAGTGAGGCAGAGAAGAGTTACTCTTTCTTGGGGAAGTTAGTTTTTATAGGCAAAACCCATAAAATTTCTTATGGGTCCATCCTTGATTGGTCCAGTTTTTCCCGGACCTGGACTTTATCTTATTCTAGCTTATCTGTTTGCCCTGTCAGGAGTTTTACAACTCATCTCCAGGGTCTGGTCATGTTATCTCTGGAGAGGGGCATCTCGTGGTTAATTGGTTACCATCAGACATCCTGACTCTGTTCTTTTGTTTCTGGGGCTGGCGCCATCATTTCTGGGGGCTTGAAACTGGCCTGGGTCTATCTATATTGAGATATCTTTGTCTAAGGCCCCCTTTTTGAGACAATAGAGTGAGGGTCTTGTTGTGCCTAGATCAGGTCCCCAAAGCCACCACTGGAGACTTTAGGTACAGAATGCAAAAGTAAGGTGTTTTCTAAGTTTACAAGCCTCCAGGGAGGCTCTTCCAAATCTCTCACTCACAGCAGGGAGGTTGGAAGGAGTGCTCCCCTTTCTTTGTGAGGCTAGTTCTTAAAGGCACAGACCATATAATTTATTTTAACCCACCTCCCTTTTTAGTCTTTTGGTCAAATATCCTGACTGTGTTTTCCAAAGTCCCTGTAGCAGATACAGCCACCTGGGGAAAAGGGGTCTAAGTTCTTATCTACACTTAGGAATCCTGGTTTAAGCTTCTCTTTGTCTGTAGGGGATAGAGTGGGGGGTTTTACTGAGGTATCACACTTGCCAGTGACAAGGTTGAATGCAGATCTTTCCTCTCTTGTCTGTATTTGCCAATAAAGCCAGAGACATGACCTCTTTCACCTTGCAGATCCTCACCTCATTAGTGCATGCCTCAGGTCAGAACTGCTTGTCCTCTGAGGCAGAGGAGATAAGCATTTCTAAGCAGTTGTTTAGATTTCCCCACTAGCAAAATGGGCCCATTTGTAAGCCCCTCCCACATGAAACAGGCCAGGTTCTCTAGAAACATCCAAGGTAAGACCACTACTCCAAGAGACACTGTTTTTTCAAACCTCCAGTGTTGTGTGTGCAAGAATCTAACTATCTGCTCACCTGGTGCATTCTGTTGGCAGCAGATCATATTTGCTTTGTGACCTCAGCTCTCTACATATTTGTTTCTCTCTTTTCTGTTTGTTCAATTTTTTTTCTTGCTATAGATGTGGGCATGGTGTTAATGAGGAAATTCCACGGAGTCTATCTGATAATCAAAGGAATTTATTCTGGGTTAACTCACAGCAAGCATAGAGGAGTTAGTCTTGGGATCCAGGACGTGTGGGGCGCAGTCCAACGCAGTTCTCTGGAGAACTCTGCCTTGATCAGCAGCACCAGCATCCAAGACCACAAGGTAGCCAAGAGAGAGTGAGCACATACTCATCCCAGGTCTTAAGGGGTCTCCATCTTGGCACCTGGGGCGTGTGTGCGGGGGTGGGGGTGGGGTGGGGGGGTGGGGAGGGGGTGGGGTGGTGGGGAATAGCAGTTACCTGCTGCCTACTAGGGCCAGTGCTTCAGGGTACAGACAGCCATCCCTACATGGTGTTGCTTCCTGTACCCTATGATTTTAGATCTTTGACGACTTCATACATATCTATATAATCATTTTTGTCATTTTTACCCGTTATACCTTCCTATCCACTCCTCTTTCTCTGATTAAAACCATTCTTTAGCCCCAAAAGTACCCTCTTCTTTTCCCAATGTGTGTGTGTGCGTGTGCGTGTGTGTGTGTTTAATTAATGTTGCTGCTGCATAAGCACAGGTAAAGGATATTTACTGGATCACAGGCAATTTACCAGTGGCTGTACTGTTGAGGAAAATTGCAGCCTACCCCAGCAGCCATGAACTGCCAGTATACCATTAAAGAGGGGTGGAGTTTCAAGAGCCCCTCCTCCATCCATGATGAAACGTTGATGGACCTGATTTGGTACAATTCTTACATACAGACATAGTGAGACCATGAACACAAAAGCAATGTCCTGTCCAGAAGGTGTCTTCTTGTAATAGAGCTCTGCTGATTTTGGCTCTTCCGTAATTTTTCTGCACCCTCTTCCATGATGTTCCTTCCATGAGTCTTCATACAGGTGATATAGATGACGCTGTTGAGGGCCAAACCATCGGCTGGCCCCTTTTTTTTTTTTTTTTTGGCACTTTGGCCAGGTATGAGTCCTCACTAACCATTTCAACAGAAGCTGCTCTGATGCTAAGAGCAGCACTGGTCCATGGGTATAGACTCCAGTATTTAGAAGGCAGCTTGATCATAGTTTCATTTAGGAAAGCAATAATTGTGGGCTCCCACTATGATCTCCCCAGCCACCAGCTCTTGCCCAGGTTTGTAGTACCAGGTATGAGTTCCCTGATGTGGAGTGGCCTCCACTACAACCGAAAGGTGATAGGTGACACTGATAACAGCCGTGCCACCCTCGCACCATAGGCAATCTTGCCAGTGGGATTGTCACCGTAGCTGACAGAAGTCACAGCTCTGTGGTACTGCTGGTGACTTTTCTCCTCCAGCAGCTCTAGACTTTTCAACTAAAACTAGGAATCTTGATGTGTTTAACACTCTCAGTATTAAAAGGTTGTTAAAAGGGACTAACTCAGCATTTTAAAGCATTAATATGAATGGCTGGATTGTAGCATGTAAGGATTTTTAATCTATTGTGGTTATTCTTTTGATAATTACATTGCCTCATCTTTGGCCACGGAAGACTCTTTGAGTTGGCCGCAGATCTTACTCATATCTTTAAAGCTTCATTGCCCCCTACTCAATAGGATGTCCTAGTCTCATTTTGTGTGTTCTCCATCCCAGGTCTGGGATCTTCTCTTTTCTCACTCTTTTCTTCTTTCCTCTCCTCCTCCCTCCCTCCCTCCTGTCTCCTTCCCTCCATCCCTCCTTCTCTCCCTCACCCCACACTTAATATCCTCCTGCCTCTGCATGTTGTTATAGTTGTGAAATCTGCCATTTCTCTAGAAAGCCCCCTTTTTAAAAAAATCTTAATTAAAAATGATATTTACAGACCATAATCTGTACCTGGGTAGTGTTTTAACTCCTAATACAAAAACTTCACTCCTTTATTTATTTTCTTAACTAAAATGTGAGAATAATAAATAGTATTGTTTATAGTTATACCAATTTCAGGAGGTAAAGGTCACGACCAAGAATTTTTCAAACATGGGCTTTTAACTTTGTCTAAAAATATTTTATTTAGTGATGCTTTGAGTGAGGAATGTTCTAGATTATGGGAATAATAGCATCAAGAAACAAGAAGATAAAATGGGGCTGGGGATACAGGGACAGCACTTGTCTTGTAGACATTAGAGCCTGAATTCCCAGAACCCATGAAACAACAAAAGCTAGGTGTATGCTTGCAACTCCAGTGCCAGTGAGATGGAGGCAGGCAGATCCTGGAGCTTGCTGGCTAGCCATGCCAGCCTACTTTGCAAGTCCCCAGCTTGCCTTGGACTACTGTCCTCCCACCTCAGCCTCCCACGTGCTGGGGCCACTGGTGTGCACTCCAATGCCTGGCTTGGTCACTGGTGTGCACTCCAGTGCCTGGCTTGGTCACTGGTGTGCACTCCAGTGCCTGGCTTGGTCACTGGTGTGCACTCCAATGCCTGGCTTGGTCACTGGTGTGCACTCCAATGCCTGACTCTAGTATCAGGTCTGTAGTTGACAAGGCGGCATTCTCTCAAGGGGATTGTGGGACCCCAGCCATTGTTTCCCCTTTTGCTTCTTGGATAATGAGGTGAGCAGCTTTGCTGAGCCACACCCTCCCTCCAAGACTTAGTGCCTCACACAATAAGCCAATCAACCACTAACCAGGAACTTCAACGTCATGAGCCAAAATCAGTCTTCTTTCTTTGCAATTTATTTCCCACATTTTGTTGTAATTATAGATATCTGACCAATACTCCCATTAAGCCTCGCTGTGTATGATGATTACAGAATATAGATGATGTGTTTCCTTAGTGTCTACACATCATCCTCCCACCAGCTATACATGGCAAGTGAAGATATCACAGACTAAATTTGTTTAAAGCAAAGGATACTTGCATAGTGTTGGTGTTTTGAGATGAAGAAATGTGTTTGGTTGGTCCCTCTCTGCTGACACACCTGCAAGACACACTGATATGACTGTCCTCCTCTGAACATACCAGGATGTGTCTTATAAATTCTGTTATTCACCCTCCTTCCCAATAAAGGTGAAGTGGCCAATATAGCGCGCCATCCCTTCAAGAGGCAATCATCCCTGCTCTGCCGCCTCCCCTTGCTGATGGGTCTCCAGAGAACCTCCAGCTCCCCTTGCAAACATTTTGAAGTGGGCAATAGCACCTATGTACAAGGAAGTTTTTATTTTAATGTCTATTGACATATCATCAAAGAACCAAATAAAATGAGTTTATTTGGCGATACTTTCTTAAGGCAGCTACTATTTGTGAGAAACACTTAAGTGTCAAGAATGAGTGACAGCCCCAGCCACATCCCCAATGTACCTGCATAAGAAATAGGCACACTGCTGCCTGCACGCTATAAAGTATTTTTATGGAGCTCTAAATTTGGTTGGTGTATAGTAAACCGGGCACTGGAGACAAATTTCTGAGATTGTGTATATATCAATATAATAGACAGTCCAATCTATTTCCAGGGTAATCGTTGTGTATATCTTAAAGATACATTTTTATTAAAAATGAGATTTATTCTAGATGAGCGGCTTCCTAAAGTTGCTGCCCGACGGTATGGCGTCAACTTTTGGGGAGTATCATTTCTAGTCACTACTACAGACTAGTGTCTTCAGCTTGCTATTGCTTGGGGTACAAGCTCACCCTAAATGCCCCCCCAAATCTTATATTGTTACTTCTCTTTTTAAGATATACTTAGGTTCCCCTTTAAATGACAACACATGGAGAGGGCTCTAATGATGTGATGCCTTGGGTTTAATCCCTTGTCATCCTTGTTCCTCACGGACAAACGTGGTTCACATACTGTGAAGCCAGAGTCCCCAGGGCTGTTTTAAACTCTGAAGTGAGTGGAGGGCACATTTATTGTTTCTAACATTTATTCCTGTGTCCATTGGATGAGACTCCCTGAGATTTTGCTACATGGAATTTACCTGTCTACCCCCTGGGCCTGACACCAGTGGGGTGCCTGGATTCTCTTTTAACACCCTGGAGATCAAAAAGGAAATTAGCTAAATTAAAGGCCATTGTATTGGTTTGTAATTTCGGTAAACCTTTTTCCCTACACATTCTCTCAAATTCCAAAGCACTTCTCCTCTATTTGGACAAATCACCGGAATCTCCCCATTTCCAGCACCAAGTATTGCTGGTATTGGACATCTTACCTGGGCATGCCACATAGCACACCATGCCCTACTCTCTTTCTTGCCTGGGAATGGAGACCCTGGCTTCAGGCCCTTGCTGAGAGCACCTTCAGAAAGGTCTAAAAAGAGACTGCCACCCCTCCAACCTGGGTTCTGATTCTCCTTGGAGCTCCCGGCACACTGTTGTCTGTCTATCCATGGCACCAAAACTCTTCTAATAAACTCCTTATTCTCTAGTAATTCATTTCAGTGTTCTCAGGAGCCACCCTCCCCATTCCAAAACCTAACACAAACCTTTGTTCATGCACTGGAATGCCCTTTCCCTTCACTTCTAGAAAGGTTTCTCCGCCAGGATTTACCTTTCAGAACAACTGTTGAGAGGTTGGATTTAGATAAAGTATAAACACATCTAACAGTGTTCCGCATATGAAGTTGGGCTTCTGTCCCTACTACGGAGCCCACTCATGGCTGCCCTCATGAACAATGCATCTTGGGAATTCACTGCTACTGTAAACACTGTTTTGCTCTGCTCAGAAACAGCCTCCTCTGGAGATCTCTGCTGGAAGCTGAATTTAAAAGTTGGCCTGTCACAGTCTCCTCCCCTGTGCAGCCTCCTCTTGATTTCCTCTGATAAACGTTTTTTTGGAGCAAGATACTTTTAGGTGCTGAGTCACTGCCTTGCCTATTCTGGGAACTTCGCTCCCTGGACCCATGCAGTCTAAACCAAGGGTGGAAAACTCATATGGCTCCTCAATGGACAGATGACAGAGGAACTTAGAACCCTGCCCCACTGGGAAATTCATATTCCACCCAGTGGCAAAGAGTCACAGCAAGCACGAGAGGATGGGGAGGAAGAAGCTATTCAATCATATGTTCTGAGCCCAGTGTGCAGAACTCAGCAGAACTCTGCTCGCCCAGTGGGTGGGTGCTAAAAGCAAGATGGGAGGGACTCCTGGAAGGTGGAAGCGGGGAGATGTCTGCCTGAACTCCCAGCTGCCTCTTTCTCTCCTGCCTGGGTGGGTTAGGATGCAATAAGGAAATACTGGAGTGAATGATGTAAGCAGCAGACATTGGTTTTCTGAGGGTTCTAGAACCCAGACATCTGAGATGAGAGCCCCATTGTGGCTAGTCCTGATGGAGGTCTCTTTCTGAGTCTGATAGCGTTTGCAGGCCCTTTCCTTAAGGCCTTGGCAAGGAGGAGATGGAAAGGGAGGAGAGAAGGGCAGCAAGGGAGAGCACAGACAATCTCCTCACCTCTCCTCACCGGGCTACCACCTCTGGAGGATCAGGACCCTACTCTTTTTTTTAAATATTTTTATTTTATAATTAATTTAATTTTACATATCAGCCACGGATTTCCCTGTCCTCCCTCCTCCTACCCCCAGTCTTCCCCACCCCCACCCCCATCCCCACTCCCTCCAAGGCAAGGTCTCCCCTGGGGATTCAGCCCAGCCTGGTAGATTTAGTTGAGGCAGGTCCAGTCCCCTCCTCCCTGCATCAAGGCTGAGCAAAGTGTCTCAGCATAGGCCCTAGGTTCCAAAAAGCCAGCTCATGCCCCAAGGTCAGGTCCTGGTTCACTGCCTGGGGGCCTCCTAAACAGTTCAAGCTCATCAGCTGTCTCACTTGACCAGAGGACCCTGCTCTTTCGGCTTCATTTGTCCTTCATTACTTCCAAAGCCCTGTTTCCAAACATGCACATGCTGAATGCAGGGGCTTCAACAAGAATTGGAGAGGAACAACTTTTAGTCCAAACCCCTGGGGTTTGGGAACTCTGCAGGGGCGGCAGGCAAAAGAAGTGCGCACCTCTCCCCCCATCTCATACTTGGCCATAAATAAACATTAGAAGGGAGATAGATGTAAATGCAGGCATGGGCACAATTGCAACACTATCCCGGGAGAGAAGAAGTGGTTATATTTCAAATTATTAAGGAGTAAACCACATGCACAGAATAAATGTATCTCATTTAGCGCTGGAAGTTTTGTGCCCTTTATTTTTACTTAATTAGAGCATTTTCTGTGTAAAGGGCTCATGTTTTTTTTTTTTTTGTGAGATGCATCAAATTTAACTTCAGAGGAAAAGCAATTAATTTTGGAAATGGAGGTTGTCTGTCAGTTATACGATGGCATCAAACCATCTCCACAGTGAGCAGCAGCCTTTGGTGTGTTGATGGTGTTGGGGGGCTGACAGGCTGAGCATTTGGCAGGACTGGGATGAGATGGTGCTCATGTTGGACTGACTCTGGTGAATGGCAATGGATCCTGGTGTGATTCAGTAGAAATGGCCAGGGTATGAACTCCATATATGCACTGATTTTTTTTTTAAGTTTAACCCTCAGAATTTGATTATTTTAACTAGTGCATTTGATAGTCAAAAGCCCCACAGCTTCAGGCAAAATAACCACAGCAAAGAGTCATGAGAAAAAGCTGTATTCAGAATCTGAATAAAATATAATGATTTTGCTACTTGTGGGGTATGAGGTTGCATCTTTTGTCCTCTGACCTCCTGATAGGATAAATCACATTGGCAAATCTATTTATGTAAACCCAATTTGGGAGTCTGGGAATAAACCCAATGGGTGGAAGAAGATAGTTTCTTTCAAATGCTGCTGAATTTTGTCTGCTAGTATTTTATCAAAGAATTTCTTTTTCAGCCTCACATGTTTGTGAGATGAGAGCATCGATTAGGCCAGCTGTGCAGGACCTAGCAGGAAATTTGAAAGAACCATGGGGGTCAGCAGCCTTTGGCAAAAGTGTGCATGACGCCGGGTTGCCGGCTGGGAACCACACCCTGTAGCCATGGACTTCTCTGTCACTTCTCCGATGGCCTCCTTGACACAGCTCTCCCCAAAATTTCTTCTCCAGAGGGGCTTCCACTCTGCAGCTCACCCCAGATCTCACAACTACATATAACTGGTTTTCTTACTCCTTCTTCTGCCTCCCTGTGCACTCCACGAGGGCAAAAACAGTGTCCACTCTATTCCCTAAGATACCATGTCTTCCCTAGCGTATTTCCTGAAGCAGAGGAGGAACTCAATGAATGGTTACTGACTGAATAGACAATGAACATTAATCAAGACTGAGTTTGTACCATGGTCAAGCACCGCCACTAAGCTAGAATATAAGAAATTCATAATAGAAATCAATAGAATATACAGTACATAAATGCCATTTTGAATCTTGACTTATACTATAAATATGAAAACCTATAATTATATGAAATATATTCCAGATTAAACATCTCCAGTCTGAAAATCCAAAGTTTGAAATGTGCCAAATTCCAAAACTTTTTGAGTGCTCATAGGATGTAACTGGAAAATTCTACACCTGACTTCATGTGATGGGTTCCTGTTACATGCTATGATTCTTGTTAAATTCCTATTAATATTCAAAGACACCAAAAATATAATAAGTAGTTTCTTTCAGGTTATGTGTATACAAAATATAAATAAATTTTGTGGTTAGATTTAGAACTGACAATATTCAAAGGTTCCCAAAGTTTGATGTCTAAAGCAGCTCTGATCTGAACCATTTTGAGTATGGAATATCTAACCTATATATAATAAATCATCATGCACTGAGTTGTTCTACATTTGCTCAAGAGCCCTATAAAGGGTGGATGCAATGGAAGATGCCTGTGATCCCATGAGTGAATATGCTGAAGCATGAGGATGTGGATTGAGGCCAGCCTGGGCTACATAGTGAAACTTTGTCTCACCACTAAAACCAAAAGCCGTACTTAGTAGGCTGGTGTTAGTAAATGACTTCCTGAAAGTCATCCAATTAGTAATCTAGGGTTTGGACTCAGTTCTTTCTGACTTCAGTCCATGTTCTTAATAGCTACAAACAACAACAACAACAAAATCTCCCCCAAAACAAATTGCAGCCGAGGACTGGACTCAATAGATTTTTGCTAACGAGAAGCCACATCTTGGCTTATTCCTTGGGCCAATGTGACATTAACATTTAGAAGGATTTTCACTATATATAATGAAACTGCTGTTGCATGTAGAATAAATATGATTGTTTAAACGCCTAAGGAGCTTCATTGAAAATGCAGCATTCGGTTCAAGAAAACAATGTTCCTCTCCCTCTTTTGCCCATGCTAATGTGCTTGGAGAGGCAGAGAACAGGATGGAGGCTTCCTCCTAGCCCCAGGCCGAGATCTGAAGCCTGAGAGCACACACAGTGCAAGGGTCCAGGGTGGAACCACAGAACCTTGTTCCAATCATAATGCTCAAAGCTCTTTCATCCAGGAAAAGCTGAGCACTGGACTGGGTTTTTGTTTTTGTTATTCCCAGTATGATAGTGAAGAAGGGCCACTTCTAAATCCTCCCCTTTTAAGCTGGCCCTCCCAGTCTTGTATATCAAAGGTTAACTTGCTCCAAATTAGAAGAGAAATTCTGTGGATGAGTGTTTTGCTCATACTTTTGGAAGTATACCACACGTATACCTGGTGCCCATCGAGCCCAGAAGAGGGCTTTGGACTCCCTGGAATTTGGGTCATGGATACTTGTGAGCCTGTGTTGTGGGTGCTGGGAACAAGAGCATCCCATGCTCTTAACCACTTAGGCATCCCTCGTGCCCCTAAACCTAGGAGCCTGATGGTCTGCTGTGTACTCAGCCTGTTTGTTTAACCTGCTTTTAAGAGAACAATGTAACAACTAACATACTTTCTTGGATTTCCCATGAAGTCAGCTTTTACTACCTAAACTAACTTATGGCTATAATCTTAAATTGTATGCTCTTCCATGTCTATGACCTAAAGAGCAATGCATGTATGTATGTATGTGTGTATTTTATGGTAGTCATTTGTTGAAAACAACGAACAGGTCAAAAGCAATCTTACACAACAAACATCCACTATACATTTTTGGAACAACATAAGAATTACTTGTAATTGTGTATTTGCAGGAGTAAGTGTTTTGGGATCATCTGGAGTTAGTAACATAATCCTGTGTCAAACACTCATGATTTCTGAAATTGCCCCTTATTTCCTGTCCCATTCGATACTTTCTGTGTTGACTGATAAGAGCAAAGTCCTTTGTTAGGGCAGCATCAAGACACAGGGAATAATGACAGGACACACACACAAGAAACAGGTTAGGTGCAAACCAGAAAGCCCCAATTACAGACAGATGGAAGACACAGAGAGAGAAGTGAGCTTCCAAACTCGGCTTCCTCATGGTCAGATTAACCCAAAGGGAAGCACTGAGCTTTCCTTCCTAAATGCGACATGAGTGCATTCCGGTGCCTCTGGGGCTACCTTTAATTCCTACAACTAGCACAGAGCTAAGATGGAAAACTCGGGTGCTCTGAGGAGGTTAGCAGAGGGATCTGCAACACTTGGGTGGGACACATGTTTCTGGAAGATCAGCAAGTAGCTAATAATAAAAGACATGATAATAGCATCCTTGGCAGTGATGGCTGTGGGCAAATTTTCTGAGGGAGGAAAGAGATAGGACAAAAATAAAGAGCCGTGATGGAGTTGATGTTGGGAAAGTGGGGAGAAAACCAGTGTGAGCAGCAGGTTAAGAAGATTAGCTGGGTCCTGAAGAGCCTTCCAGATCATCTTTAGAACTGCCACTGCCAAGCATGGTGGGATTCAACAAAAGGGTTAGAACAATGGGATGATGTTGCTTGACATGTTACTTGCAGGGAAGAGAAGGCACCAAAAGAGCCGATCGTGGATGGTGCTGTTTCAGATGGCAGAGGGACATGTGGTGGCCGGCCACACTAAAGATGGAGAGAAAAGAGAGTTTTTGTCATTTATTTTGCAGATTCGATTACTGATTGGATATAAGAGGTGAGAGTGAGGTGTTATGAGTGCTAATGTTCAACATTCCTACCTGAGCAATAAATGGAGAAGAGACACGTACCATTATTGGGCTGGGGAAATCGTATAGAAGAGGAAAAAATACAGAGAAAAATCAAGGCCTCATTTTGATTGTATCACGATTAAAAATTTTAAGAAATCATATGGACAGTTGAATATATTTGTGTAGTGCTTAAAAGTAAGGTCTGGGCTGCAAAGCTAAATCTAATTTACTATAATAAATTCTGACCACTCAGTCAGAGCCAAACATCAGGCTAGGAACAGGGGAAATTCCTTGTCCTCCTGGAGAACATCAATTCCAAGCTGAAGACCACGTCCTGGGAACTGCAGGAGTGAGATATAAACACATCCGAACAGTCAGCCTTAATGTTCCCAGCTTAATGTTATGACTGTGCCAGACAGGGGGGACAGGTGAAGATGTGGAATGGACTCAGGAAATTTCTACAGAAAGCATCAAAGTGAGCCCCATCCTTGATAGTTGAGGGGGTTTACAACAGGCAAAGAAGGAACCAAAAAAGGAAGTCTTGAACTAGGACATGGGGTGAATGGTGAGTGCAGGGAGTTCTAGAAAGGGTGAGATGTCCCAGGTGGGGACAGGGATGGGAGCAAGTAAGTCTGGAGAAGCATGCTGGAGCCAGACTCCCCAAGATTCAAATGAGGCTAGAGATATATTTTACTTCCATCAATGACATAGAATTAAGTTCCACCCTGAACTTAAGTGCTGTGGATATTGCTCTATATAAATAAAATACTGATGGCCAGTGACCAGATAGGAAGTATAGGCGGGACAAGGAGAGAGGAGAATTGGGGAAACAGGAAGAAGGAGGAGAGACACTGCAGCCACCGCCAGAACAAGTAACATGTAAAGACACCAGTAAGCCACCAGCCACGTGGCAAGGTATAAATTTATAAAAATGGGTTAATTTAAGATAAAAGAACAGTTAGAAGCCTGCCACGGCCATACAGTTTTTAAGTAATATAAGTGCCTGAGTGATTATTTTATATGTGGATTGTGGGACTGCAGGGCTGTGGTGGAACCTGGAGAGAAGCCCTCCAGCAACAAATGGCACCCAAGTTTCCACCTTAAACCTGAGAATATTTAATAACCAATTCTAACAGAGCCAAAACCAGGTTCCTGCTTCTTGTCTCATACGGGCAGCTAGATGCCGCAAAACACAGGTTTGAACACTGGCAGGTTCCTGGCGTGTGCGTTTGACCAACAGTATGGTGGGAATGAGGCACATTACGCTGTGTGGTAGATTTAGTATTAAAAAAAAAAAAAAAAAAAAAAAGAGGTTTCTGGGCTACACGCTGCTTTGATAAGAAGCATAGACCCACTATTTCTGAGAATTGATGGCTCCCAGAGCTGGCGGAAAACTTACCACTGCCATGTTGGGAAGCTGAAGTGGGCGGAGCCAGCAGCCACCGCGCCGTTTCAGGCTTAAAAGGCTACAGTTTAAAGCAATAAGTTCGCAATAAGACTGATTCAGATGAAATAGTTTATAATGCATGTAAAAATGTATGTAGGCTTAAAAGAAAAAATATATAACGTTATATAAACAAATAGTGTCTAAAAATAAAGTGTTTAAAAAAAACAGTAAAGGTAATAAGCCACGTAAAGATGGCTATCACACATAAAATCTGGATTATGTTGTCTTTGATATTCGTAACTAAAGAAAAACATTTGATTATAAAAGCTGTTCAGTTATGCCAAAATGTAAATTTTAAAGGTACCTTAACTTCAAAATTTGGATATTAAGATATGTTACTTTAAAAAAGAGGTTCTGCTTTTGTTTCCACAGAAAGCCAGAGGCTGTGGATTTGTTCCAGATTAAGATACATCAGGTTTCACCAGCCAAGACCCCCTGAAAGGTCTCTGATGATGCCATGGCCCAGATGATCCAACATCCAGAGCGGTTTCAAGGCAACTGGTTCACACAATACAGCCTCACGGACTACCCCATAAGCCTAAAATTTTCTTTGCATCCCCATAAGATACAGAGCCCCCCTCCAGCAAAAAGTAGTAAGAGATGCTACGCCCAAATTCCTAAATATACCAAGCTGGCTTTAGAAGTGAAATTGGCTCATTCCCCCTCTAAACCCAGACATATTGCTTTAAAAAAAAATGGTTAAGAGATTCTTGTGTCCCAAATCAGAAGAGCCCTCTGGTGTGGGACAGAGAAAAACCAATATTTTTATTTAAGACAGGTTGATTATAAATGTGATCTCTTTCTAAAAAAGAAAAGGGGATATGATATAGATATATAGGAGGATATAGAGATGATAAGATAAAAGGGTAGATTAATGAACCTACTTTTAAAGAACAACTTGTTTAAAATGTTTTACATTTGTATAGATTTTAGTTTATGTTTAAAATGTTTTACATTGGTATAAATTTTAGTTTATTGATACAAACTTGAAGTTAATTTTGTTATACTGTATATATAATATATATATATATATTTCTATTCTTGTTTGAGGTATTATGTTTATGTAACTCATTTAAAATTGTAGTGATAATTAAAAAATAGATTAATAATTAGTCATCTATGATAATCATATAGCCATGTTAGTTAAGTCTTCTAGGTATACATAGATATATTTCAGATAGATAGGTAGTCTTTAAACACTTCAAAGACCTACAGAATATGGCATTTAAAATGTTTAAAAAATTTAGACATTCTGGACAGGGAGACATGTCTGCTCCTGACAGCACTGGATTTACTTCGGAGAGGAGGATGGGCATCAAAGACACTCCATATGGAGTTTATCTTCACTTTGGCAAAAATAGCCACTTGGGCAAGAAACTGTTCTTGCCTGGACAGCTTGATCAACTGGACATGCAGGACCCATAGAAAGATGACCACTGAACTTTGCTTGATAAAATGGTCCTTCAGGTTCTTGCTTCACAGAGGAAACTGCCAGACATTCTACAGGACACAAAAAAAGTAAATGAGAGACTCTAGGCTTGTGGGCTAAAGACAAATGCTCCAACTTTACAAGAGAACTTCGGATAACTGTCCAGGCTGTCAGCTGTCTCTTTGTACCCTGCAAGACTCCCGAAAGTTGCTTGCATCCTTCTCCCATTTCTCAGGTAATATTATATCCTTCTGAGGTCTTTGATGTGGTTAAAGACTAGATACTTACAATTTTCCTTAGTTATGATAAAAGATAAGTTAGATATAAAACCTTAAACTCACAAATATAAGATAGATAGGATATCTTCTTTAATATTGTAACTGTAATTCTTGCTTGATAATTGTTTTGTTATATGTAATTTTACCATGTTAAAGTTAAAACCTTCCTTTAAAAAAAAAAAAAGAAGAAGAAGAAAAGGGGAAGTCCTGTGGATATCACTCTATATAAATAAAACACTGATGGCCAGTGACCAGGCAGGAAGTATAGGCGGGACAAGGAGAGAGGAGAATTGGGGAAACAGGAAGAAGGGGGAGAGACACTGCAGCCACCGCCAGGACAAGCAGCATGTAAAGACTCTGGTAAGCCACCAGCCAGGTGGCAAGGTATAGATTTATAAAAATGGGTTAATTTAAGATAAAAGAACAGTTAGCAAGAAGCCTGCCACGGCCATACAGTTTATAAGTAATATAAGCGTCTGAGTGATTATTTTATACATGGATTGGGGACTGCGGGACTTGGTGGAACCTGGAGAGAAGCCCTCCAACAACACTTAAGTCATTGCTATTTGGATCACATAATCTTGGGGGTAATGATAGAGACCCAGAGGGTTATGAGAATCCTAGAGATAGATGGTCAGGTAGAAAGTACTGCTGTTTACTGTGAGAGCCAGAAGTCTGCAACGCAGCTCTTAGTAGTTCACAGAGGAGACACCATGCTGCCTATATTTTCATTCAGGTCCCTGACACAAGCCTTAACTGTCCTCCAGGCTCAGACATGTAACATGTACCAGATTTTTTCCCTTTTTTAAAGGGTAAATACCTGCACGATTATCTTTTCACTCACTTGAGAGTGCTTTCCTATTGTAAACAATGCCCCCCTGAGCATAGCTGTACCACCCCAGGAATTAAACAGCCCAGTGCTTAAGCTGTACTCTAGGTCATGCAAATCCAGTGGGGTCCAAGAATTAGTGGTTGGTTTTTGTGGTGGTTTATTTTTATTTATTTATTTATTTATTTATTTATTTATTTATTTATTTATTTACTTATTTTTATTTTTTAGTTTCCAATGTACAGGTAGAATGGCCTGTCAAAGTGAACGAAGGTCTCTGCAGGTACGTGCAGGGGGAGGGGATGCAAAGTGACTCTGTTTTGCTTCCTTCCTTGTCTCTTTCCTCTCAAGCCCTGAATGACAGCCTTCTACCCTGTACTGAGGGAATCCTGAGGAAAGTGCTCAGAAGCTGAGTGGCAGGGCATGGGTGACCATTTCTTCTCCACCTCTCCACAGAGCTGTTTGTTTGGCTCGTGAGCTTTTCCATGGCAGTTTCCCAGTGATTTGAGTTGCCTGGGTGATTCTGATGAGATGCAGTCTTAACTCAGTTCTTAGTTTCCAGGATATCTCTAACTCTGGACTGAGAAGCTTGGGTGGGCTTATTCAGGTTTCCTGGGCATGGGACCTTGCATCCCACGGCTTACCATGCTACATCAGCTCTGCAGAAACTCCAGTACAGGAGAATGGAGGTGGTCAGCCAGGCGAGGCAGAAGCAGGCTGTGAACTGCAGAGACTCTGATTATGGAAGGAAGGGGCAAATGGCCAGATGCAAGCATAAGTCTGAAGGAAGCTGGCCAGATTTGTATGAAGTAGAGAGGCACAAATACACACCACTTTACAGCCATGTAGAGGCTTCTTAGACAGGCAGCTGTTGTTATCAGGCTCCCAATCTATTCCAACAGGGTGAGCACAGTCCACGGGAGACTGGTGACTCTGTGTAGGTCCAGACACAGCTGCTCTGTGTCCAGAACATTCGCTCCATTCTTTTCTGTAGTATACTTCTATTTGGGGAAAATAGTCTTTCCCAGGTAATTTTGAAAAGGTCTAGGTACATTTAATAAGTCATTAAAATGAACTATTTTAAAACTGATTAATGTCATGAACATTCCATGTCAGAAATAGACAAATGTGTATTCTTACAATGGCAGAATTTACTGGATAACAATAAATTCACAACTATGTCAGTTCCCTTGGGAGCAGTTTGCCAACTATTCCTTTGACAGATGACCATGGGCCAAAACAGACTCTTTAATTGCTATCTTAACCATAAAAATCATCAGATCACACATTATATATTGCACAGAAACAGTGAATGGGAATGGCCCCATAGGTTCATATGTTTGAATGCTTGGTTCCCAGTTGGGGGAACTATTTAGTAAGCACTGGAAGGTGTGGCCTTGTTGGTGGAGATGTGTCACTGGGCACGGGTTTTGAGGTTGCAGAAGCCCATACTATTCCAGTTAGTTCTATTTCTGCCTCTAACTTGCAAATAAGATGTAAGCTCTCAGCTACTGCTCCACCACCATGCCTGCTTGCCTGCCTGCTGCCATGCTCCCCACCATCATGGTAGAGGACTCACCTTCTGAAATTCTTAAACAATCCCCAATTAAATGCTGTCTTTTATAAGTTGCCTTAGTCATGGTGTCTCTTCACACCAATATATAAGTAATTAAGACAGTTACCAAAAGGTTAAAGAGGTCTCAGAGTTCAAAGGGACCTTACTGGAGGCAGAGGCAAAGGTCTGATAGAGAAGCAAGGAGTCTGAGGTAGTGCTGTTGTTGTTGGGGTAGATAATGAACTCTGTTGAGAGATGGTCCTGGAGACATGCTGTAGATCCAAGCCAAAGGATCAGGGTAGAGCTGAACCCCAGTTTATGAATCTCTATCTCCTGAGTGGTGCCAGGCTGGAGGTGGTGTCTCTGTGCACAAGAACAGCCAGCCAGCACTCAAAATGGAGCCAACACTTGTGAGATGGAGGCACTCAAGTCAAGTACAGCCCAAAGCTGGTTTGCACAAAATGCAAGGCACAGCCCAACCTCAACATTTATCTTTCTACAATTATGTTGAGTTAATCCTTCACGTATAATCAATGAAACAATAAACTTCCCCACCAAGTTGCTTTATTTACTAGTGTTACGAAGTCCATTGCTCCAGTGTTCATATTGATATGAAGGTGAAAGAAAAAACAGATCGATATTTATAATCTGTTGCAAATATGGTGGCTTTTAAAACAAGGAACCAGCAGAAAAGGGAGACAGCCTGAGAGTAATCTTGCTCATCTCACACGTCTACAGGGAAAAGCAACGAGCCACAGCCACATTAAATAAAAGTATGTCTTTCAGAACCAGGCACAGAGCTAGATACAGCTAAGCCACAGGAAAGACCATAAATCAACTGGGAAAAGAATAGCACACAAATGACCCGACTCCAGCTCTCCACATAAATACAGCCTCCTGATGGAGCCTGAGTGCTGGTTGCAACCCTGGTGTCCTGATATGAGCTCCGGTGTCTGCTCTGTTATTCACCAGATCCTGGGAGAGTGCTCCCGTTCTACCTCAGCTTCCTGCTCTGTCCTTCACCAGATCCTGGGAGAGTGCTCCCATTTTACCTCAGCTTCCTGCTCTGTCCTTCACCAGATCCTGGGAGAGTGCTCCAGCTCTACCTCAGCTTCCTGCTCTGTCCTTCACCAGATCCTGGGAGAGTGCTCCTGTTCTACCTCAGCTTCCTCTCTGGCAGATATAGCAATGCCTGCCATTCAGGAATGTCGACATTGGAGTGAGCCAACCTAGGTGAAGACCTTGAATTTGGGGAGAGTCTGGTCCCAACTGTCTCTCAGGGAGCTAGTCCCTCCTCCTCGAAGTCAGAGTGTGTCCCTTTCAGTCCTGATAACAGGAACAAATCATGTTACCCCTCTTTCAAAGTGCCATTGTCTAGTGTCTTTAAAATGCTCATGCTTGTCATTAAAATAAATGCAAATTAAAGCACACTAAAAGAACATTTTTACCCATCAGATTGGCTCGATCCCAAGCCTGGTAACACACGGCTGTAGAGGCTGTGTGAAATCAAGCAGTGGCAGACCTGAATATGAATCGGTACAACCACGAGGAGGGCAATTGGCAATCCGTCAGGATGACACATGCAAAGCCCCGAGGTATGGACAGTGCTAGTCATAAAAGGATGTTCCCCCTGACAACAAAAGCTTAGAAATAACCCAAATGCCTATCAATACGAGGCCATTTAATTAAATTACAATGCACAATGCAAGGATGCTTTGTAGCTAAGTGAAGGTATTGGCTTTGGCATGAGAGTTCTCCAAGATAAATTTTAAGTTGAAAAGGAAAAAGAACAGAGCAAGATACAGATTATTATATGCAATATGCATAGTTTTGTGTAATTTAAAGGAAGAAAATAAGAATATGTATTGATATTGTGCTTGTACAACTATCAGAAAATGAGAACGGGTATAATTAAGACACTAAGATGGAGGCAGACCTATGTGCAGGTACTAACTTAACCGGGTCTGGGTGGGGTGGACACTTCTCGGTGCCTGCTTATTTATACCCTTTCAGTCTTTCAGTGTTTCAAATTGCATGACTGTTTTACTTGCCAATAATTCAATCAAATAATTATTTTACATTTTTAACTTTCTAAACATAACCAGTATACCTTGTGGTCAACCTTGTGAGCTTGATCCTGGCCTCCTTGTTAGAATCATCCTGGCCTGCTTTTCTTTTCATTACTAGGTGTTTTCCACAATCTTGTTGACACTGGGAAAAGGAAACCAGGTACTGGCCTTGCTGGATAGAAGCAGAGTTGCTCTCTAGGTAAGGATCGGGTCATGGACATGATGCATTTCATTTCTGGCCCAATCTCTGCTCCTGTCCCTGACCTTGATTGAATAAATTGCTTCCTTTGCTTGGGTTCCTTAATTTACCATTCTGTAAATTAAATATGTTGCTTTAGAATTTGTTCCTTACAGTTATTAAAATTGAAGCTGCATATTTGATATTTAAGAAGAAAAAAAGGGCAAAGTACAGATCAGTCTATGTGTTATGCTAATGTGTGTAACAAACCGGAAAAAGGTGAATTCCGATGTAAACATGGAGCCTCTCAGAGGCTAACCCACGTGGCCTGCTTGCATTGAAGGGTAGCCTCATTGCCTCTGGCCCTCTGAGGCAGTTCCTCAGTGCGCATGAACACATGTGAGCGCTCCTGTAAAACCAGAGGGGAAACTTGGACGCCACCCAACTTGTTGATTTTGTTCCTGTTGTTCTGAGAGCATCTCTCACTGGCCTGGGACTTGCCAATTAGGCCAGACTAGCTGGCCAGCCAGCCAAGGATTCCCGTGACCCCTTTGCCAGTGCGGGCTTAGCAAGTGCTGTGGCTATGCCCGGCTGGGTTTTTAACTAAAATATAGTTACGTTACTGTGGTGATATTTTGTTTGTGCTTTAACAAATAAATCTTGCCTGAAGGTCAGAGTATGGAGCTAGCCACTAGAGGCCAGGCAGTGGTGGCACACATCTTTAATCCCAGCACTTGGGAGGAGGAAACAGGAAGTGATATGGCCTGAGAGATAAGTGATGAGATGGGGTGGAGACGGGAGCTTGGTGCTTTCAGGCTGAGGAGTCTGGGGGGTAAGAACTCTCTGGTGGCTGCTGTTCTGCTTCTCTAATCTTTCAGCTTTCACCCCGATATCTGACTCCAGATTTTTATTAAGACCAATTCGAATTCGAGCTACATATTACTTCCTCTCCTCCCTTGATTCCTCCTATAATCCCTTTCCCCATTCATAGCCTCATTTTTAAATTAATATTGTTGCATGTGTGTGTGTGTGTGTGTGTGTGTATGTGTATAAACAAATAAGTGCACACATATAAAGTGATTATCTAGTACTAAGAGGTCAGCTCAGAAACACACACACACATAAGCAACACTAGAGAGCCAGGATGTTTTGTTTTGTTTTGAGTGTGGGTTCCAGGGATTGGAAACTCAGGCCTTCTACTGCATATGAAGAGTACTTTACAGACTGAGCTGTCTCTGTGGGCCCCTCATTCTTCATTCCTTGAACAGTTAATAAGTACCAATTGTGGATGCAAAAAAAAAAAAAAAAAAAAAAAAAAAAAAAAAAAGCTTTCATCTTAAAGGGAATTAAAGATAGTTTATTCTAGAACCAAATCTAAGTGACCACGGCCCAAGAACAAAGATTTAGGTTACTTTTAATTCCATGTTCCAACATGGAAGTGGTTTCACAAATGTTATAATTTTACAGAGCAAAGAAAGTTATAAATCAAGGCAAGTTTAGACTGCATTGGTGGGCACATCAGAGAGGCGGTTACAGTAAGAAAGGGAAGCTTTTCTACAGGCCAAAGACACTGGTGACTGCATTCCTAGCTTTTGCATTGGTGGAAGCTAGTGTTCTGCTAAGTTCATAGATTCAGAGGTTTTTAATTTATTAGTCACAGGATGAGTCCTGACACAGAGATGGACAAGGACTGGCTCTGAAGGGGTCTAAAGGCACCAGAAAGAAGGTGCTTAGCTTCTGCGCCTGCACCTCTCAATGTCTCCTCATGGCGGCAGGTCCAATCAGTCTTTGCAGGATCTGGTTTGGAAGCAGGACCGATGTCTCCAGGACAGGAGAATAATAACAGAATAATTAAGAAAGAAATTCCTGGATCATATCAAACTATTATCCACCATGAGTCAGCTCTAACCCCACACTTAGTCCTCTGTACTTGATGTTTACAGGTGCCATATTATAGGATTACCACACCCTAACATCAAAATAATCGACAACAGTTTGGCCTAATAGAGTGAGGTAACAGGCAAAGAAAGCATGCATTTTAAATAACTAAAATGTATGCATTGTAACTCAGTTGACTATATGTTTGCCCCTGTACTTACAGTTATTTATATTCTGTAAACTATCTGACATATTTAAATAGGTAGAAATTGGACTTTGGAAGGACTCACTGTAGTAGTAGCCTTTTTTATTAGCAAAAACCCCTGGATATTATTTAATTTTTTAAATCTCAGCTAGTTATATTAAAGGGCATCTAAGAAGTTGGTTTATTCAGGAAATATCAGTACTTAAAGTATAAAACATCATGAATGTTGTTATTATAGATTGATGTCTTTTGTATCATTTAGATAAGAAAATTAACTCAAATCTTTGAGTATCTCTAATTAATTAGACTTAAAAGTCATTTTAAATACCCAATAATTATTGTTTTACCCAATTATGTTCAATAATGAGAATATATGTGTAATGAATATTATATGTAATAAGTATAGGTAAATACATGAATAGTTTTTTGGTTTTTTAGCCAAATTTAAATTATTTGTTAAATATTTAAGTTATTATAGGATGCACCTTGAATTTTTTGTTGATTTTAGAAAAAACATCTAGGTTTGTAAGGCATCCAGAGCAGAATAAAGTTTGCCATTTATGACTTGAATATTTTTAAAGCTAAAAACAGAGATGAATAATCTTTCAAAGATACCACTATGAGGTAAGATTATCTCTAAGCTCTAAGATGTCTTTGTAAGCCTTAAAGCAGGTTTTAAAATGACAATTTCTAAAAAATGTTTAAGGTTGTCACATAAGCCTGGCTTATGATAAGCTCTTGAAATAACTTGTTTACCATTTGTTTCTTTTTTCAAAAATTATTTTTATTTATTTATTTTATGTGCATTGGTATTTTGCCCGTGTAAGGGTATAGGATCCCTGGAATTGTAGTTACAGATTGTTGTGAGCCACCATGTAGGGTAATTGAATCCCGGTCCTCTGGAAGAGCAGCCACTGCTCTTAACCGCTGAGCCATCTCTCCAGGCCCCTATTTGTTTCTTTTTTTTAAAAGGCGGTAGTGGTCAAAATACCTTTAAAATCCTTAAAAGGATTGTATGAATATACACACTCACATACATACAAAACATCTAAAAGCACAGACATAAGCCATTCTCTTGATCTTTGACATAAGAGTTTAGTATCTCAAAAGAGGGTAATTATCCAATAGGAAAAAAGTAGCCTTGAGTAGGAGCAACCAATCTTATAGTTAATTTATACCTTAAGCAACAGAGACCATGTCATAGAACCAGAATTGAGACAAGGGTCATCGACCAGAATTGTATGATTATGTATACATTATCCTTTTAAAAAAGACAAATTCTTTTAAAATTTAAAAATTCCCATTAATTGACCCAAATAAAGATTTAGGACAATTAGCTATCTCTATTTGTTTTTCCTTCTCTTCCTACTCATTGTTGGGATTGTATTTCTATAATCCTCACTCTGGAAAGGAAGCATAGCATAAAGATCATTAGTAAACATATACATTTATTCCTGTATATGTAGTCCAGCCTTAATAAAATACCTTATATTCAAAAGTTTTATATTAATATTTTGGAAAAGAAATCATAGTAAATTATGCTACTCACATAAATCAAATAAAAAATTTAATATATACATTTAGAATTTGTTTTGAAAAGAAATCCTTATTAAAATTATGTATATAACAAATTTCACAGCTTAATGAAATTTTTATTTTATAATTTTACTGAATGTTGTTTTATATAAACAATTAGCATTTTAAGGTTTTATGAAACATTTAATTGACTTTAAAATGCTATTTTATGTCATGATATTCTGTTCCCCAAAATATTGTGCACCCTAATAAACTTATCTGGGGTCACAGAACAGAACAGCCACCAGATACAGAGGCCAGAAAATGGTGGCACACACACCTTTAATCCTAGCATTCCTAAGGCAGAGATCCATCCGGATCTCTGTGAGTTTAAGGCCACACTAGAAACAATCAGGCATGGTGACTCACACCTTTAATCCCAGAAAATGATGGCAGGAACAGAAAGGAATATAAGGCATGAAAACCAGGAACTAGAGCTGGTTAAGCTTTTAGGCTTTTGAGCAGCAGTTCAGCTGAGATTCATTTGGATGAGGACTCAGAGGCTTCCAGTCTGAGGAAACAGGATCAGCTGAGGAATTGGCAAGGTGAGGAAGCTGTGGCTTGTTCTGCTTCTCTGATCTTCCAGTTTTAACCCAATACCTGGCTCCAGGTTTGATTTTATTAATAAGACCTTTTAAGATTCATGCTATAATTTTACTATGTTTTAAGATGAATAGAGTGTCCAGATTTGTAAGGTAGTATATTTTTCAGGTAATTTAACATATCATCCCAATGTTCAAATTCGTAGTCTGTACATGCATTTGCACTGGGCATCATTAGCCCCAGCATGCCTTTAGTGACTCAGTGCCAGCAGTCACATCATCACCAGCCATCAAAACATAGTTCTCATCTTAAATGGAATAAAAGATAATTTATTCTAGAGCCAGTTTGAGTGACCACAGCCTAGGAACACGGATTTTGGTTGCTCCAAATTCCATATTCCAACATGGAAGCAGTTTTATAGTTTTACAGAAAAAAGTCCTAAGTCCAGGCCATTTAAAATACATTGGTAGGTATATCAGAGAGGCAGTTATAGCAAGCTGGAAGCTTTGCTACAGGCCTCGGATGTTAGCTGGTGACAGACATGCTTAGCTTTGGGTGAGTAGAAGCTTTTGGTTTTCTAAGTTGGTAGATTTCTATGGGTTTTATGTATTAGTCACAAGAAGTTAGTTCTAACACACAGAGGTGGGCAATACACACAATACCAACAACGGAGGTATTCAGGGGGCTAAAGTTAGCCTGAAATTGAGTGATTAGCTTCTGGACCTGCAGCATTCCAACCTCTCCACACCACTGTAGCTCTAATCAATCAGTCTGTATAGACAGCTTCTTTCCAGGAATTATTGTTCACACTCCATGTGGCTGGCATGGCAGGTGCTTTAAGAATTCTAAGATAAAAGAGAATGTTCCTGTTATTCAAGAGTTCACTGTGGGAGGAGAAAGGCAAAGACAATTAGAATGAAAAAGTTCTGTGATCACCTAAATCCTCATAAAGCCAGAAGTTAAGAGCACCCATGAGACCCAGTAGAAGCACGGACTCTCTCCGATGCTTACAGCCTCAGTAAGTAATGTGCCGTGTGTCTGATTTCCCGCAGCCCGGCCATCTCTGCCTCACCTTACTCTTTGGCTCCTTTCTTGGTCCCTTGCTCCCTTTTTCTTCTCGCCTCTTCAGCCCTGACTCCACTGAGACCCTTCCCACTTCCATTCGGGCCTTATCCTGGGATGGCGTAACCGACCTTCCCATCACCCACATGCTCTTAGTCTAGTCAGTTCTGTATCTACTTCCTGGACAATGTCCTCGAGCCACGTTATTTCATTTAGTCTCCTGAACACTCAACCTCTGAATGCACAGATGCAAGTGTGTAAAACGAACTGTGAGCTCTGCTGCTGCGGCTAGCCAATCAGAGCACACTCCACTGGGTGCATTTTCATGGATGTCCTACACCCTGAGAAATGATGAACGGTGGTATCTTGCAAGCCATTCGAAGGTCCTGAGGCACCTCCTTAGCATGAAAGAAGGTTTGATGTTAGTTTATTGATAGATATTTTATTGTTTTTTAACTATATTCTTTACCTGATTGCTTTATTAACCACTAGATTCGATGAAGCAGAAAACCCAATTCTATATCTTTAAAAACAAAGTAATAATACCTAATTAATATTTTCATTTCAACATTTTCAAGACTGTAGGTTGTATATTTTGTTGATAGAGAACTACTTTTGTTAATAACTGAAAGAGGTTTACAATTTATTTTTATAATTTCCATTGAGTATCATCCAGTCCTAAAGAAGAAAAAAGGGGAAAAAAACCCTTACAGATAAGTAACAACTACAAATAATCACCTGAAGTGACAGCTAAAAGCATCCTTGCAGTCACCTGTTGTCCAAGGAGGAATTTCAGGGCCTGGAGGGTTGCTCAGTAGTTAGGCCTTTGTTCTTCTAGAAGATCCAGGTTCAATTCCTAGCACCCACACAGTGGTTTACAACCACCTGTAACTGTGGTTCTAGAGGACCCCCAGCCCTCTTCTGGCCTCCTCATGGTGCACAAATATGCATGCACATAAATGAAAACATAAAATATTTTTTAAAGGAAGAAAATTCAAAGAAATTGGGGAAGCTGGTTAGCAAATTTTAAAATAGAGGTTTGGGAACTTGAAATGTGTCTCAGGGATGTGTCTCAATGCAAGCACAGATATTACTCTTTCCTACTCCTTAGTATAATATGTAAATGTGTCCCTCTAATGCACAAACTACATGTAGAAACACCCACTGGAATTTAATTCATTTGCAAGTGATGATTGGGATCAAACTATTTTCTCCCTGACTCTTTGGGCAATACCCCAAATTACCTTCAAGTCTAGCCAGACATGAAACATACCATGGGGAGAAAAATAATGCTTTAACCAGAAACCTGGGGGTCACAGCAGTTAGAAGGTGAGGAGTGCCCGGCCCCCATTTGCACTTTCCTTTGGGAATGGACAGGAAAACTCCTTAAGTTCCAAAAAGTTCCAGAGCCATTCTTAAGGAAATGGAAGTATTTTTAAATGCCAAAATCGTAAGTTTTGTTTATTCTTTTCCACATGAGCCCTTTGATCCCATCTTTGAGATCAGAACCTTGCTGGTTATCCTTGGTCCATCAAACCAGAAATCCTGAGACAGCATGTGGTAAGGGGGCTCCACACTCTGACCAGGTGAGACCTGGGAGCTGCTGAAGGCTGCCCAAGCAGGGCATCCAAGTACAGGGAAGGTGTCTTCCTGCTTCCCCTCCTGGCTGACGGTAGTTTGGTAAGGAGCCTGTGCTTTGTAAAGGCAGCATTCTGCTCACCATGCATAGCCAATCTTTCTTGCCAAATAAGGGGATCAAAGCCATGACAAAATGTCCCTGTGGAGTAATGGCTTTGGTCCCTTACTTTCTGTCCTAATGGATATAGGTGCCACCAGCTGTCACCATCCCTAGAGATCCTACTGATTTCAGTGTGGGATGCCATCAGCTCACTCTCAAGATGCCACAGCATTAAACAGGACAGAGCCCAGGCAAAGGCAAGTCCTGGCAAGAACCCCGGCTTGTCTGTATGGAACCCATGCTATAGACTACTCCAGCTAACCAACTTCCATAGACAGGCTGGACCAGAGAGCCCCTTCCTCTGCTTCTGCTTTGGGAGGAGAAAAGTGTCTTTGCACCCCACTTCTCATGGCCCTGTTTTCTAGCCGGCCTCTTCCCTAGTTCTCTGTAGAATGTACAGTTAATAAACACATCCCTCTAGTGAACAAGCTACCCGTGGAATCTGCCTTCCCTTTCCTAGGAGGTTTCTCTTCTTCATGCCACTGTTTCAGTGACCAGTCCCCTGAGCTGGTCCTAGTCCACGGGTCACAAGCACACTTCAGGTTTCAGCCTACCGGAGTCAGTGTGGCAGCTCATGCTTCTTTACTCCTGAATGCTGAAAGTCTGCTCAGTTTTAAAGTGTTTCCACAACACGGATAACTTCCTATTCTTTATGGGTTTTATTTTACCTATACCTCCTAAGACTAGCTGGATCTACAGAACAGAGATCTGAATATTTGCAAAAATTTTCTTGCATGCACTCTTTGCATTTCCTCTCAACCAAGTCAGAGACTAGAAAAAGGGCTGATCCGTGTTCTCTCACTACCTGATTTCAAACGTTCCTGAACACTTTCTGGTCACACTTGTTACTTTCTGTAAGTCCATACAGACAGAGCTAGTCTGTCCCTCCTTGCTTGAGTCATATCGAGATCCCTATAGCTGAGTCAGGGGTGGGATATGTTCATGGAAAATTAGGCTGATTACATAAGAGGTCATGGAGAATGGCTAATGCCACTGCTTAGGCCAGGGTCATCTGTCTCCACGCCTCTAACACTTCTCCAACCCACTCCATCCAGTGCAGCAGCTCTGCAGAATGGCTAAGGGTTTTATCATTTGCAGAGTTTAACAGACACTGTTCCACCGGATGACACACTTCCCTCCCATTGCCTTGCAAATGTCCCCGCATACACTACCATCTCTCAGCTGTCACCACTCGGCCACCTAAGCCATCCGACAATGAACTGAGTCCTGTAAGATGAACCACACAATGCTGATCAGTCATCTCCCCACTGTGTATACATATAGGGGCCTCACGTTGCATATGTCTGTACGTTGCATACGTCTGTACAGCTATGTGCCCACTTCTTAGTGTACTGCTCATCATGCACCAAAGCATACAATAAAGATTTGGGTAACAAATGGGTGAAGGAATAAATAAACAATCAAATCCACAAGAGCGCCATGTGACTGATTTAGTCAATATCGAGACAAATCACATGCCCTAGCGTTGCTGTAGATAGATATATGCTGTCCAGTGAAAAATCGAATTCTTAAAAACATCAGTTTAGGCCTGGAGAGACAGCTCAGTGGGAAAAGCTTGCCTGTGAGCATGGGGAGCTGAGTCCGGATCCCCAAACCCGTGTCTGAACTGGGAGGGTGGTCCATGCCTGCAGTGGCTGTGCTGGTGAGGCAGACAGCTCTCCCGGGAACTCCCAGGTCACCCAGTCCTGACAAACCAATGAGCTCCTGTTCAGTGAGACACCCTGTCTCAGAAATACAAGGTGATCAAGGAAATATGTCTGATACCACCCTCCGGTCTCCTCGTACATGTATGCCCATGTATGCACACACATGCACATGCAATCACATACACTTGTATACGTGCATGGATGCAAAACACACATGCACCAACCCCAGCCCATTATAAAATTTATGTCTTTATAAACAGATACTAGGGATTTACCATCTGGAAGATATTTGCTAAAATATGCATAAATATTAAGGCAGAAATTAGAAGATGTAGGTTTGATGCTTTTTTTCTTTACACATTTCCATAATGCTTGAGTATTTCATATGGAAACAAGTCATGTTTACATAAACCTCCCATTAAAAACAAGCTGTAAATTTGAGGATGATATACAGATGCAAAGATTTGCATTTTGTTCTGAAGCCTGCAGGATAGAAGCTCCTGAGGTGAGGTTGGGGGGGGCGCAGCATCAGTCCCCCCCCCCCCAGTAGGATGCCTTCCCGGGAGTACAGGGGTAGTGCTTATATGCAGTGACCAGAAGGGATGGGGTCTCCATGTGCCTAACACATTCTTTTTAATTAAGAGCTTGTTTTCCTCGTCTCTACAGGAGATTTCTTCTGCTTCCTAATGCAAAATGCAAACAAACCGGAAAGAAAGTGACAGCCTTGGGTTTCCTGGGGGCCAATTGTCCCTTCTATTGTTTGAAAAATATGTAAGTGAACCCAGAGATGCTACGTCCATACACAGCAGTCCTGGCTTTAGCTCTTCTTCCACCCCAAACAGCCTCAAATAATATGCAGATTACTTTGCCCAAGGAAATGTGGTTTTGAAACCTTGTCCATGTATCAGCCACAGCAGGCCAGTGTTCACACTGGAGGTCTCCTGTCAGTGAGGAAGCTAGGGCTCCATACTAAAAAACACACAGAAATTCTCACTTGTACCAGACAGGAAAGAAAAAAGAGACACACCCCAGCTGTGCTTTAATAGGGGAAAAACAAATAAGACCGTGCCTTGTCCTGTTTCGGAAAGTTAAATAGAGCTAAAAACAATGAGCTCAACCTCAATGTGAGCCAATTACACAAGACATTATTGAATGTGAAAAGCAAGTTGTAAGAAGATCCAGGGAATTCTATTTACAGCAGACACAAGCATACACAACTGTGTTATATCTCCCACAGGATTGATATGTGTAAACATGTAGAAAATTCCAGAAGGGCACGAAATACTGAAAAACTTTCATTTTTGAGTAGTTCAACAATCTTCAGTGAGGGCTGAGATTGAGATCAAATTGGGAGTCAGTGTTAAGACCTTTGAATTTTATGAGAAAAGCTAATTTCTCAAATTATGTAGCACTTTAAACACATCTCACTACCGCTTGACACAAAGGATATGACCAGCAAGGAAAGGTTGGTCTATTTTTTAATGTGCTGATTTAATTAGATTTAAAGACGTTGTCCACATGATCATACATGTCAAAGACATGCATTAGGAGAGAGAGCATCTTTGCCTATTTGTACACTTTTGAGCCAGACGGGGAACTGGAAAGAGAAAGGTTAAGATTGGGCAGCGATGCTGTCCTGAGGCTGTCTGCTGCACAGCTTCTCCTAGGGTCCACTGCAGCCCAAGCCAGGCTGTCTGCTGCACAGCTTCTCCTAGGGTCCACTGCAGCCCAAGCCAGGCTGTCTGCTGCACAGCTTCTCCTAGGGTCCACTGCAGCCCAAGCCAGGCACATTGCACCTTCACCAGCTCTGGTAGGACATACAGAACAAGAGTTTTAAATACCCCATTCACTCTCCATAGGAGCTAGTATGGCATTTTTATGACAAAGAAACTCACATGTATTACCTCTTAGAAGCATATGGGCACCCGGCCACACAATTTGATAATTGAGAAGTCCAATTGGCTGTCTCTGAGGTGGGAAAATGGATTTAAACAGAGATGAGTTTGGACAAAGGCTTTCCAGCAGCCTGGTCAATAGCTCTAACAGGTCAGACTGATTAAGGCCAGGAGTGTGCTGGGGATGCCAGGGGTGGATGGTGGGTGAGAAGTTGGGGTTTGGATCTGTTGTCTCTTTGCTCTGCTGTGAAGCCCTGGAGGAACTGCTTGATTTCACTTCCCTCCTGGTGAGTCCGTGTACCCAAACCCAGGATGACTTCAGCAGGCTGACTGTGGCCGTCACTCTTCTATTGCTGTGATGCTACACTGTGACCAAGACAACTTATAAAAGGAAGCCTTTAACTGGGGCTGGCTTACAGTTTTAAGGGTGAGTCCACAACCATCAAGACAGGAAGCATGGCAGCAGACAGGCATGCAAAGAAAGAGCAAGCTGGGCCTGGCATGGCTTTGGAAACCTCAGAGCCCATCCCAGTGACACACCTCCTTCAACAAGGCCACACCTCCTAGTCCTTCCCAAGCAATTCCACTAACTAGGAACTAAGCATTTAATGAGCCTATGAGGTCTCAGGCCCTGAGCACTTTCACTGTGATGGCCCAGGAAAGGTTACTAAGGGAGTGGCTACTATAATTTGTTGTGGGTGATGATGAGGACACTGAAATATGCAAATAGTTCCCCCTTTTCCCTCTCACTCTTGCCTTAAGTAGATCAATATTCCTGGCAATTTTTTTTAATACCTGCCTTACTCTTTGTCTCAATTTGTTTTCTTGAACAGATAATAAAGATCCACTGTTGATCCAAAGGCCCAGAGAGGGCTCAGTGCCTCTCACTGGGGGAAGGCTTCCAGATCTTCTCATCAGGCTTCATTCCCAATTCTGCACCACGACGTGCACTATGGCTCCATCACCCCTACCTGTGAAACCTTGGGCAGGTGGCAAAAAAAAAACAAACAAACTGGGGTTCAGTTTCCTTCTCTATTTTCCAGCCCCCAGAAGATGTGAGCTCTCAGAGTGTAGTGGGTGGTTGCTTGAGCCATGCCCTGAAGCACAGCCCCCTAGTAAAGTGGCAGATAGCTGTTACACCTGCCTATGACCTTGACGTACATGCCCCTGGAGCATGGCCACTGGGACTGTAGCTGGAGTTTTCTCTCCAGGTCCCGCCAGCAGTCCCTTAGTCCACTTATAAAATAAACATACAGACGCTTATATTATTTAAACTGTTTGGCCATTAGCTCAGGCCTATCATTGTCTAGCTCTTACTCTTATATTTAGTCTATTTTTTATTAATCTATACTTTGCCACATGGCTCGTGGCTTACTGGTACCTTGCATCTTCTTTGTCTCCCCCTCTGCCTTCCTGTTCCCTCAATTCTTCTCTCTGTTAGTCCCACCTATACTTCCTGTCTAGCTACTGGCCAATCAGTGTTTATTTATACAGAGCGATATCCACAGAAGGGACCCTTAAGACCTAGGATGCACGTACACAGCTCTCTCTTCACTTCACTACCTTGTGTTTTTGGATGCTGGTACAGACCAGGGCAAAGCTTGCCAGAGAACTGCGTTGGACCATGCCTCACCCTTCCAGGATCCCGAAAGAGATTCTTTTATTCTGTCTTGTGAGTTAACCCCCAAATAAATTCCTTTGATCATTAAATAAACTCCATGGATTAATCCCAATATTAGGGTCCCCTTGGTGTTGCCTTGTAGAATGTACACCCCAAATGTACCTATTGAGCAGACTCTCCTGACTTTGTTTCCTAGATGGCTCAAAAAGTCCAAGCAAACATTAGGTGGAGCTTGGGGAACCCTATGGAAGAGGGGGAGAAAAGATTGTAGGAGCCAGAGGGGTTGAGGACACCAGAAGAACACAGCCCACAGAATCATCTAAGCAGGGCTCATAGGGTATCACAGAGACTGAAGGGACAATCACAGACCCTGTATGGGTCTGTGCTAGGTCCTCTGCAATTATGTTATGGTTGTTAGGCTGTAGGACTCCTAAAAGTGGGAGTAGGGATGTCTCTGACTCTTTTCCCTGCTCTTGGAATCCTTTTCCTCCTACTGGGTTGCCTCGTCCAGCCTTGATATGAGGGTTTGAGCTTAGTCTTACTGCATTTTGTTATGCTGTGTTTGGTTGATATCCCTGGGAGGCCTGCTTTTCTCTGAAGGGAAATGGAGGAGCAGTGGATTTAGAGAAGAGGAGAGGCAGGGGAGTAGCTAGGAGGAGTGGAGGGAGGGGAGGGGGTGTGGACGGAGGAGAGGATGTCATCTGGAATGAACTCCAATGTGTTCTGTGTTTCTGTTGCCTGGAGTAAACATCATGCTGAGCTCTTTCCATCTTGCCAGCTCCCAGCCTCCTGATCAATCCTCCTTGAGTTCTCCAGCATGATACACACTCACTGTCCTATTGGAAAACACTGGGGGTCAGGGTCAGGGAGGGCTCCTCCTCATGAGAACTAAAGCTCTAATTGGCAGATGTGACTCACAGCTCAGTGAGATATCTGAGACCTGACACCTTTTCAAGGAAATGCAGCCAGTGTAGGCACGAGCCACTCCGGGCCACTTTGAAGCCCCTGCCCAGAAGGATGGTGTGGACACTCTAGATAAAAAGATAAAATCTAGGGGTCTGGAGAGATGGCTCAGAGGATAAGAGCACTGGCTGTTCTTCCAGAGGTCCTGAGTTCAATTCCCAGCAACCACATGGTGGCTCACAACCATCTCTAATGAGATCTGGTGCCCTCTTCTGGCCTGCAGTCATACATGCTGTATACATAATAAATAAATAAATCTTAAAAAAGAAAGATAACATCTAATCTTAAGGTTCATGTCCTCCTGCCAGACACAAGGCCATTTATTAGGGAAGTCTTCATGCCAGGTAAAGTAGTGGGAGCCAGTAACAGGAAGGGCAGATGGCAGCCACCATGACAGCAGCGGTGTGTGTGTGTGTGTGTGTGTGTGTGTGTGTGTGTGTAGCGGTGACGGCAGAGGCCGCAGGGCCGGGAGAAGCAGCCGTAACAACAGCAGGAGTGAAGTGTCTGAAGAGTTCCAGGGAGCCATGGGGGCAGAAACTGTGAGATCAGGAACAGCTAAGACAATGGAGACTAGAAGAAGAAGTCCCTGAAAACCCCAGATGAGAGACTGGCAGCTCCAGTCTATGTCCCAGTGAGCCAGTGAGCTGCCAAGGGCCAAGCTCTGTAATGCTGGCCATGTCAGGGGCCAGTGCTCCCAAGGGCTGTAACACTGGCCCTCCCTGCTGCTGCACACACTGGCTATGGCTTCAAGGCAGGCACCATTATCCACCGAGTGTAAGACCGAGTTTAGCTCACAGGCCTTTGGCATCCAGGAACTGCCACACTGAGCAAGTAGCCCTTTGCTCAGTCACAGTCCCCATCTGGACAGAGCAGAAAGCTCTCTACCAGCTGACTGTTAACAAACCACCCATCTGAAGGTGCTGTCAAGTTAACACAGCACTGTTGCTGGAGGGCTTCTCTCCAGGTTCCCCAAGCCCCGAAGTCCCACAATTCACTTATAAAATAATCACTCAGACACTTATATCACTTATAAACTGTACGGCCGTGGCAGGCTTCTTGCTAACTGTTCTTTTATCTTAAATTGACCCATTTTTATAAATCTATACCTTGCCACATGGCTGGTGGCTTACCAGAGTCTACATGCTGCTTGTCCTGGTGGTGGCTGCAATGTCTCCCTCCTCAGCCTTCCGTTTCCCAGCATTCTCCTCTCTCCTTGTCCCACCTACTTCCTGCCTGGCAACCTACTTCCTGCCTGGTCACTGGCCATCAGTGTTTTATTTATATAGAGTAATATCCACAGCACTTCCCCTTTTTTTCTTTTTTTAAAAAGGAAGGTTTTAACTTTAACATGATAAAATTACATATAACAAAACAATTACCGAGCAAGAATTATAGTTACAATATTAAAGAAGATGTCCTATCTATCTTATATTTGTGAGTTTAAGGTTTTATATCTAACTTATCTTTTATCATAACTGAGGAAATTACAACTATCTAGTTTTCAACCACATCAAAGACCTGAGAAGGAACATAATGGTACCTGAGAAATGATAGATGGATGCAAGCAACTTTCGGGAATCTTGCAAAAGTAGACCAAGACAGCTGGCAGCCTGGACAGTCACCTAATGTTTTTCAGCATTGTTGGTGCATTCAAATTGGCTACAGGCCTAGAGTATCTGACAGACCATTTTCAGAAGCAGGAATTCTGAAAGACCATCTTACCCTGTCTTGGCAGAGTACAGTGGTCACTTTCCTTGTGTCCCGTTTGTCCAGAAAGGACAGCATTGCATTTGTACTGTCAGCCATCAAGGCAAGGGCAGTTCTTTGCCCAGTAGGCCATTTTGTGCCAAGAAGACAAACTTCCAAATGGAAATGTCTTAGAAGCCCAACATTCTCTCGGGATCAATTGGTGCAGCCAGGAGCAATTTGTAATCCCCAGCAAGGCAAAATTTTCTTTACTTCTTCAAATATTATTTCTAAAGTATCTGCATTTGAGTCAGCTAGTAAAATATCATCCATATAATGATAAATTATAGATTTAGGAAATTTTTTACGTATCACTTCCAATGGCTGTTGTACAAAATATTGGCACAGAGTTGGGCTATTCAACATTCCCTGTGGGAGGACCCTCCATTGAAATCTTTTAACCGGTTGAGAATTATTATAAGTAGGCACTGTAAAAGCAAATCTTTCTTTGTCTTTTTCTTGTAAGGGTATTGAAAAGAAACAGTCTTTTAAATCAATAACTATGAGAGGCCATCCTTTTGGTAACAGAGTAGGCAAAGGCATCCCAGATTGTAGAGAGCCCATTGGCTGAATTACTTTGTTAATTGCTCTAAGGTCTGTTACCATTCTCCATTTACCAGATTTCTTTTTAATAACAAATACAGGAGAATTCCAAGGGCTGGTTGATTCTTCAATATGCTGAGCATTTAACTGTTCTTCTACCAGCTCTTCTAAAGCCTGGAGTTTCTCTGTTGTTAAAGGCCATTGCTGGACCCATACAGGCTTGTCTGTTAACCATTTTAAAGGTAGAGCTGTTGGTGTCTTTGGAAGATCATCAGTTATTGTGCCCTGTTCTTGTATAATATGGATGGCTGGTGACCACTCATTAGAACAATATCTTCTAATATTTCTCTCAGTAACATGTGCTAGAGGCCTCAGAATTTCATAAAAAACATCACGTCAATAGTAAAGGTTTAAAAAAGGATTTTTCCATAACCTGGCAACAAGCCAAAGAAATAGTAAAGAAATGTCCTACTTGTTCCTTCTACAATCAGACGCCATTACCAGCAGGATGTAACCCAAAGGGTACTCAGAGAAATGAGATCTGGCAGATGGACGTGTTTCACTTTGCAGAATTTGGAAAATTGAAATATGTACACCACACTATCGATACTTATTCAGGATTTCAATGGGCAACTGCTTTGAGTTCTGAAAAAGCTGATTCTGTAATCACTCATTTGCTAGAAGTTATGGCCATCATGGGTATACCTGCACAAATCAAAACTGACAATGCTCCATCATATGTCTCTGTTAAAATGAAACAGTTTTTTGCTTATTACAATATAAAGCATATTACAGGCATACCACATAATCCTACAGGTCAAGCAGTTATAGAAAGATCAAACAGAACTCTAAAGGATATGCTAAATAAACAGAAATGGGTAACAAATCCCCCAGAAATAGACTGCATAATGCTCTTCTAACTTTGAATTTTCTGAATGCCAATGAGAAAGGAACAACAGCTGCAGAGAGACATTGGATAATAGAAAAAACTACAGAATTAAATCAGCCTATATACTTTAAGGATGTGCTGACCTCAGAATGGAAACCAGGGTATGTATTACATTGGGGACGAGGTTTTGCTTTTGTTTCTACAGGAGAAGATAAGTTGTGGGTACCATCAAAATTGATAAAGGTTCGATTTGAACAAGAGAGACCTCTTAATTAGAAGAGGTGATAGTTCATCAACCAGCTTGAACATCCAATTTAAACTAACTTGTATCAATAACACATGCCTTTTCATTTAATCAGATAATAACTTGTCAAAAGGAAACATCCCCAAAATTAGTCTTGGGGAAAGGTTTTTGTTTTTGTCTTTTAGGAGAATGAAGGTTAAGGAATCTGAAGAACACTGGACAAATGAGACAACTGAAGAAAAGTGACAAATCATCTATCCCAAGAAACAGAGTGAAACGGTGTATGGGTATATATTATCTAAAAAAATTTTATGTCTTCCTAAATGTTTGTTTCTGCTTTTCTCTAAAGATTTAACACTATTGGTCTTCTAACAGTCCCAGTTCAATTAAAATTTAAAGCTGACTTTGGAGTTGGAGAATGGCTCTCTCCTTCTTTAAAATCAAGCATGTTGTTAAAAGGAAAATGCAAACTCCCTGTATCATGCCAGAATAAGAGCCATCTTCTGCTATGGTACAGGACAAAAGCAAAATTAATTAAGGGACTATTCTATTACTAATCTCAACTCTTTGATTCTATTCTGATTCTTTAAACTTTTCTCAAAGTATAAATTTTACATCAAAATTTACAAGATTAATATATATATACATTTTAAACTTTGTTAAGATATGAATGGTCACATAGAGTACTAACTAATTCTAGAAAAAAGGCTAGCTGCATATATATGTTTTTGTGTTCGAGTCTCTTATCAGTTTTCTGCAGGAAATCACGGCCAGGCCTAACATCAACTGAAGTCTCCAGAAAGAAGATGGGGCCCCACAACAACAACAATTCCACGTGGACAATAATAATATCATTAAGCTGATAAACATCATCCACAGATCAGCTTTGAACTACAAGGTGCTCAGAGCAATTTTGAGATGACTAGCTGAGATGATCCAGTCTCAAAGACTACTTGAATAAGGACTTGAGATAAACCCTGAACTTTGGCATTATACACAGACTGGATAATGAAGGATATAGTTACCTCTCCTAGAATTTGACAATTAACCTAAAATTTTTCTTTCAGGATAAAGAAAACTTCGCCCATACCCAGCAGGAAGCAATTTTAAGAATACGACGCCCACATTCCCAAAGAGGTGGTGTGGGGCGGGTGGTTTTTTGGTCTTTTTAATGGTTTTGGGTCTGGGATAATTTTCAGTGTTTAGGGGGGTTGGTTACAAGTTATTGTCAAGGGTTAGGAAAAAGGCTAAGCAAAGGAGATTAGATTTAAGGTTCTTGTTTAAAAAAAAAAAAGAAAGAAAGAAAAGAAAAAGACAATTACTAATTTTAAATACTTTACATTGGATTGGATTGTTTTATATTGTATACAAATTTGAAATTGATATTGTTAGAAAATGCTATATGTATATTTCTAATTGTATTTATTCCATCCATTTAACAATGTAATGCAAATTTCTGATCCTTGAATGTTATTATTATCAACTATTAGGATATAAAGAAATGAAAGCTAGTAGTTAGACATTATCATAGAACTTGTAGTTATATTAGATATGTTTTAAAATTGAGCAGAGATGTTTTAGACAGGTCATCTTCAAACCCTTCAGAGATCTACAGAATATGGCATTTAAAATGTTTTAATAACTTAGAAAATTTTTCTTTTTTGAGACATGTCGGCTCCTGGCAGTACCAATCTACTTTAGAGAAAATATGGGCATTGAAGAAACTGCATATGGAGTCAACTTTCATTCTGGCAAAAGTTAGCCACTGGACAACAAAGTATCCTCGAATCAACAGGACAAAATGGACAGACAGATCACGAAACAAGGGACTACTGATTCTTGCCAAAACAAGTGTGGTTATGGCTTTATCAAAAGGCATCTTCTGAGGCCAGGACAATATGGCACCATCCCTGAAGTGGCCTTCGCATCTGGAAAAGGTACAGTGCCCTTTTCTTCAAAGGCAGCTTAACAGGCAGAGGGCCGATGGATTCTGTTGTACAATGGAACAGCAGCTGAAAGCTCATGCCTCTCAAAAGTAGACAGGCATTTAATAGAGGGATGTGGAGAAGAAGGGGATGCTGAGATGAAGCCATATATACACAGCCAAGAAGAATGGACAGCTGAATTAAAAAACTGTCAACAATTTCCAGAATTTAAAATCCTGAATCATGACAGGACACTAGTGGAATTCAGGTGTTTCTGGTACGTGGACTGCTCTCACCCAATGTGAGGTTGAACTGTTGACCTTGTGTACATCCTACTTCACAAATGAGTCTGTCAGATACACTAAGCCTATAGGCTGAAGATGATGCCCCAACACTGCGGAGAAACCTCAGGTGACTGCCCAGGCAGCTGGCTGTTTCTGTCAACTCACAAAAATTTTTGGAAGTTGCTTGCATGCACTTCCTGTTTTTATTTTTGTTAGCTAATATTATTCCCTTCTTGGGTCTCTGAGGGAGTTGAAGATTAGTTAGTTATGGTTGAAGATTAGTTAGTTATAGTTGAAAATTAATTAGGATAGAAAGTACATTAGATACATCTTGGAATTACCAAAATAGGATAGATAATGGAATTATTTTCTCTGATTTGTCAAATACCTGTTTAGGTATTTATTACGTGTATATATTGTATATAGTTATTGTACTTTTGTATATAGTTTTTCTTTTGTTAGTTATAACCTTTTGCTTTTTTTTTATTAAAATAGAAAAGGGGAAATGTGGTAGTAATCTAATTGTACTGAAATATTATTTTGATTGTATGTTAATAAATAAAGTTGTCTGGGGGTCAGAGCTATTAGAGCCATAGCAAGAGTGTGGCGGTGGTGGCACACGCCTTTAATCCCATAAGATCTCTGTGTGTTCAGGGATACAGTCAGCATTGGAGACATATGCCTTTAAGACCTAGGGGGCTGTACATTCAGACAGTGACGAGGCAGTCATGTGTTTGGGTTTACAACCAATGAGAAGGCAGAACGACATACTATAAAAAAACGAACCGACAGGAAGTAGCTCTCTTTTCGCGAAGCTGGGACAGCAGGAGGAAGGGTGAGATTTTAGCTCTGAGCTCTGACCTCTCGGCTTTCTCTTTTACATTGTTTCTGTGCTTCTTATTTAATAAGACGGTTGGTTACATCAGTACAGCACCCAGAGGCAGAGAGGGTGGCAGTTAGGTAAGGCCTCTTCAGTGCTTTCAGCCTTAGGCTGATTTCATGCAGAGAGGCAGGTGGGTTCTCTAAAATCCTTGTGGTCTTTCCAGCCTGGAGACACAGGGAAGTGAAGTCTGTGCATTTGACTTGGCTCTGAGATGTGGAAGGGGGCCACAGAAGGAAAAATCCAGAGAGGAACTTTCTAAACTCATTTACCCACATCTCTGTATAACCCTGAAACTACGAGGCATGAAGTAGACAAAAAGCTAGCGGCATCGAAACTGAAGCTGATGATTCAGAGAATCTGTGGCCAATAGAGCCAACACAATGGCCTGCTAACAAAGGAAGCAGCATCCATTGGTACAGATAAAAGACTCCAGGATCCACCCCCCTTACTCAGCATTCATGATGCTCACATGTAACCTGAGATTGCCTGACTTTCAAAGAATCCAGGGAAAGCACCGACCGAGTGCAGGCCTGGTACGATTCAATGGAGGACACAAACCCACAGAATTTTATAGCAGCCAAGACAGCTAACACCAGCCAAGGCAAACAAACCAGGTTTCCACTACAGGGAAACTGCAGCCAAGAGACAAGAATGAAGAACAAGTTGAAAACAGAGAACAGAAATGGATAAATCTGGAAATTAAAGAAAAACTCAAAGAATGGACATAACAAGGAAAGTAAACGGTGTGAGCTCGACATAAATTACAGACCAACAGGTAAAGTGTGAGAGCGTCAATCTATATATATCACGGAGAGAAATTAAAGACCTAATTAAAAGAAAGAATGGACCACATTCATGGGTCCAAACAGATGTCATTTCCTCCTAAGTTTGACGTGTAAATTAACTGAAATTTACACAGAGTCACAAACAGTCCATTTGGGGCACTCAAGTGCGACAGTGTCTGTTAGTTTCCTTGGGTCTGAATGTCTGACGGAACAAGCGCCCCCCTGGTTCTGAAGCTGCAGAATATTGCTGTGGGGACGTGTGGGGGGAGAGGCTGCTTACCTCATGGTAGACAGAAGCAGGGGCCAAGGGAAGAACCAGGAACAGCCACCCACCTTCTGAGGTTTCCAAAGCCTCCCGAAGCAGTCCCACAGCGAGGCACTAAGCCTGTGGTAGATGCGTTTTGGGTGTGGGGGCATTTCATAGTTAAACCGTAAGATCTGACAAGTCAATTTTGAATTGAAATATGAGACCAAGAAAACTGAGATATTCTTGAAGAAAGTGAAAGGACAAGCTACATCAAGTATCAGATTCTTAGAGCTACAGCAAGTTTTACAGTGCAGGGTTGAATCAGAGAGAGACAGGGGTCAATGGGGCAGACCAGAGTGCACAGGCGCACTCATGCGCACAGGTGTGGAGCCTGGATAGAGCAAAGCAAAGCTGCAGGGGAGCAGGGGAGGGTGGGCTTTCTGATAAGTGGCAGTGCAACAGGAGGATCGCCTGCAGAATACTTGGTATTATTTCACCCACTCGAGAATCCATCCTTAGCTGCTGATAAGATGGTTCAGTTGTCTGAGCCAGGCGGTGGTGGTGCACGCCTTTAATCCCAGCACTCAGGAAGCAGAGACAGGTGGATCTCTGTGAGTTCAAAGCCAGCCTGGGCTACAGAGTGAGTTCCAGGACAGCCAGAGCTACACAGAAAACAAAAACAAAAACAAAAACCTATTTTGAAAAGCAAAGCAAATCAAAACAAAAGCACATTCTGTTTAATGTGGATGCTGAGATCCAAACTTGGGTCCTCTGGAATAGCAGTATGTACTCTTAATCTCTGAGCCATCCCTCCACCCCCAACTCATGAATACTTTAAAAAAGAAAAGAATGAGGAGCCAAACCCTCCTTTTTAGGAATAAGACTATTGGTGCAGACAATAAAGATGGCAGAGGAAAAGTTCAGATCCTGAGGAAGCTAAGTGTTTAGCCTTGGACCACCCAAGCTCTGACCATCTACCCTGAAAAGGAACCAATTCCATTCAGGCTTGCTTAAGCCTCTGGCACATTTTGGTTTCTTATAGCCAGTTCAAACCCTAATTTCTATAAGGTCAGAGTTCTACCCAACACTGTTGGTGCTGTGTAATAATCCTTTTATACACTGTAAATATATATATATTACTCTCACTGCTTAATACAGACCTGACTGGCCAGTATCCAGGCAGAAAGTATAGGTGGGACAGCCAAACTGAGAACGCTGGGAGGAACGAGGGTGGAGTCGGTGGAGTCACCAGCAGATACAGAGGATCAAGATGGACATGCCATGCTGAGAGGAGGTACCAAGACACATGGCAAAGTGTAGGTAAAAAAGAAGGGTTAATTTAAATGTAAGAGGTAGCTAGTAACAAGTCTCAGCTATCCACCAAGCATTTATAATTAATATTAAGACTCTGAATGGTTAATTGGGAACTGGTGTGTGGGACAAGAAACTTCTGCCTACAGATTTGTTCCAGGGATGGAGAGATTCTAGACAATCAAACAGAAGCATGAAGACCACTAGGGACAGGTACAATGGGCAAGTTCATTTTCTATTTGCTGGAAGAACTTAGGTCAGCTGCCAAGAAAGTTGCTACAGCTCCAGGCTTCTCTCTTCCTATGGAAGGGTAATAGTGTAGTCACTGTCAAAATAAATATGTATTTATTCAAATTGGCTGTGGCTGTTCTTTGCTGAAAGTGTCCTTTGCTGAAAGGTTCTTGAGTGCTCAGCCCAGAACCCTGAAAGGTTATTTTCCAGAACTAGGCTTTCTATGTGGGACTCAGGGTCTTAAATGAAGCAACATCAGGAAGTCAGGGTAAGTCATACTTATTTCCAAAATCAGATTGAGCCCAGAATTATTTTTAAAGTCCGCTGTGAAGCAGATCAAAGTTGTTTTTAAATACACAAATCCAATAAGCCATTTGGACTCGGGACTAAACCTGTATCTTTTCTAGAATAACTCAACCAGAAAATCAAAAGATTCCCTAAACAGAAATGGAATTGAGCAGTATCATCACTGAATTTGGCTCACAGTCCTTGGATCTTGGGAGGAGGAGGAGAGGGGTTTGTGCATGGAAAGCTGGTATTGGGAGTCATGTGAGAGGCAGAGGTTCTGTGAGCCTGTTTCGATTCGGAATGTAAAACAAAACCTTGACACGAAGAAGCTCTGGCTGCAGACAGCGATTTAGCCATCAAAGAAGCTGACCTATATTTGTCTGTACAGACTTTGCGGGTGCCGTTTAATGGGGCCTCCGGAAATCAGCTGCGACCAGGGAAGATTGCAGAGTTTGGCCCGTGTAATTCTTCCCAGAACTGGCTATGTACCTGACAGCTATGATTTGTTACAAAAAGAATACAATGTTTTCTTCTTAGAGCTCGCTCCTCAGGCATAGCGAAGAAAGCTGTACCTTTCCAAACACCCACAACAGCACGGAGTTTGATCAAGGGATGGTTTTACTAGCGCAGACACCTAGGCTTGCAAGGAAAGCATTGTAATGCAAATGCTCTATCCTCCTGGAACCCAGAGCTACTCAAAGAGCTGGTGAAGAGGAACAAATGACTGCTCAAAGCCAAAACACAGAAATAAAGCCCAGCAGTGTCAGAGTGGCTGGTCTCTGGTGTCAACTCAAAACACACTCTTACCTCAAAGACCCTTTGTTATAGGGGACTGGATGTGAGTGGTCATAGCCAGAGAACACAGCTGTGGATCACCCCAATTCCTCGTTTCAGTGTGGTAACAGATTCACAAAGCTTTCCTAGTTACAGAACAAACTAAGTGATAAATAAAAGGCTCTCTTCAAATACACTAGTGCAAACATCAAGCAGGCAGTTAAAGCAAAACTGAGGAGCCTCAGTTGTGGGCCTCAGATGCCATCTGAGGGCTATCATAGCTCTTTTGTTAATGGAAACCAGTCTTCCGAAACACTGCAAAAATTTCATCTGGTAGTCACAAGATCAGACAAAGATGGGCCGAGGATGGCTACTAAGACGCTAAAGATAGCCCAAGATAAAGTAATTAGGCCCTGGGTCAGGGCGTTCCCACCTCTCCACAGTCGCTGAGGTGCGAACCAGTTTGTCAGCTTTGCAGAACGATCAGTAGATCAGTACGAGGTGCATTTCTTCCCCGGAAATTTTGTTCACATTGGTAACCTCAGAGATTCCCAGAAGCAGAAGAGCTCTGTGTCATGCAGTGCCAGGACTCCAGCACCACACACATACCCCTCCACATCTCACTGTCCCATTCACCGGAACCCTAAAATGGGCTACAAAGTACCCTGGGTTCCATGTATGGGGCACCCAGTGATGTCAGTGTTGGTGACACACTGCATGCTAACCGTTCACGGAGGGATCTATTTTTATGGTCCCTTTCACTGTGTTAAACACTGCCGGTGTGATGGGAGCAGAGAAATGAGTGTGCTCACTTTTCTGCAAAAGTCTGCAAGGCTAGTTAGCGACAGTTCAGGATCAAAGTTGCTCAGCTCCTAGCTCGAGTTTTCTGAGATGTAACCCTGTCTTGAGGCTTCTGGGATGGATTAATTAATGAAGCTGTTAGGCCACTAGATCGATATTAGCAGGTTTGAAGACCATTAAGGATGCACCCTCTCCCTCCTAAGCGGCAGCATGTAAAGCCAGGAACTCAAACTGCAAGACTTCAATGACTGAGAATGGCATCGCTGGTCCTGGATGGAGTCATGGCCCTCTGCACTCGTGTGCTGCCTAGCCATGGCTTTCTGAGAGAGAACAAGGACTTCCCCGATCCTCCTGCAAGGATGGCTAACCAGTTAGAACTTAGTGACTATGAAGATGTGGGAATATCTCAGGTCCAGAGTCTAACCACAGTTTACCTTGGGCTATCATCAACCTCCTTAATAGTCATTCTTTGCTCGTCTGTGCTGACTAAGAGCTGAAACTTTAGGGAATGTTTTTGCACCAACTAAAAAGCTAAGAATGTTCTCAGGTAGCACTTGAGGCCAACAGCACAGATTTCTCAGCTTTGCTGTCCCAGATGGACCTGCTAATCACCTGGGCAAAAAAATCTTCATCAAGAGAAGCTTCCTGCTCTTGGGGCTTTAGATGTAGCATAAAGTCTACTTAAAACATAGTTCAGAGCAACTGTGACTTTGTCGATTGCCTCTTCTCTCCCTTTGAGAGTGTTCTACTTTATGCTAATAAACCCTACCTATCTTCCATTTCATGCTTGGTGTGTCTTATCCGAGTTCCCTGAACATAATGACTGGGGAGCTGAGGGTATAAGGAAGAAATCACTATGGTCCACTTTCAATAAGAGGTTCATTTAGAGCTCAACAGAAAAATGAAAGCTCAGCGGGAGGTACCGTGTACCCTGTCTTCCTAGATATCAGCTGCCCCTGCTTGCCCAAGTGCCCTTGGTCTGTCTTAGGGTCGAGAAGTGACTGAGTCAACACGTGAGGACAAGAGGTGGATGATCTCAAGACCCTGGACGATGGGGATTCTTGGGTAGATGCTACGCTAGACGAGCAAGAAGGCTGTAACTCTCTGAAATACCCAGACTATGTGGAAGAAATGAAAGGAATTTTGCAGTTAGTACAATAAACACCACTGCTCTGTGCCAAATTTGTGGGTCAGCCACTTCCCCTTTTGTCGAGGCTGATTCTTGTTTCTAGAATTTTGTTGCCAGAGTGAAGGTCTTGATTCTTACAAGGGGAGACTGAAGGGTTCAGTGAGGATGAGGCATGGCAGCTCACAGTCCTGCTCTATCACCCTGGCAGCCTGAAGAGTTCTCTTTTAATGTTCTAGGGACTTCAACTCAGGCAACATCAAGTCCTTGTTTTCAACACAGGAAAGAGTCCAGGGTGAGCCAATGTGAAGCGCAGCTAGAACTAAAACAGAAAGAAGGGGGAAAGAATAAGACACTCAAGAGCGTGGGTGTGGACTTCCTGAAGAATGGCAATTGTCTTAGCATTTGCCATTTAAACCATTTTGATGGCTCTCAAGATACATCTCAAAAAGTTGTAAGACACTTTTCCTTTCCTCTCTGTTTGATAAGTGAGGTTACAGGGTGGCTGTGGGCATGGCTTGGATGCGATTACAATCCAGCATGTTCACACTAGGAGCTGCAAGTTGCACCTGTCAATCACCTGGCCACCCCTCAGGAAGGCGGGTTTACACGAAACCATGCTGAAAGGATGGACGGAATAATTATCCCTAAATGAGACAATATACTCTCCCTCCCCAGAATCTCCTTCAGCAGACTGCTCATAGAACTGCAGCTGTGCAGCTTTATGTGTGTCCATTTCTCCGAATGACTCAGGAAAGCATCATTTCTCCTTTTCTTTCTAAGGACACTTTCCCTAGTATGCTGAGCTTCGCTCTTTCTCTTAAAGTTCTCTTCCCACCATGTGGATGCTTGTCCCCCGTGTGGCTGTCCTCCAGGCTTCTCAATCAACACAGCCTCTTGTCCCCCGTGTGGCTGTCCTCCACGTTCCTCAGTCGACACGGCCTTCTCTCTTGCTCTGCTGTGTCCCCCTCCTCCAGGTGGCAGCTGAGAGCCACAGTTTGGCTGCTTTGGAGTTTTACTTTATAACTCTAATAAAACTTTTTAAGCTTCTATGTGAGTCTGTTCTTAAATTCATTTATTAATGAGTCTCAGAACCCTAAAATGGGACCCCTGTTTCCGTGACAACAGGTAGGCAGTCCAGTGGGGCTCCCTGAGATTCCGGCAACAGCAGTGTTGCCCAGGGACTTAGGGAGTGCTGCTTTCTATAGTCGGAGTCTCTGGTGAGATTCCTGGAAAACTGTTGGTTTACAGCTGGACAAGGAGAAAGCCTGTAAGCAAATGTTAATTGTGCTGGATTCTTGATCCTCTGCTGGTGAGAAGTGTCAACCAGTCTCCAGAATGGGGGGCTCCTTTCCTTTCTCATGTTCCCTTCATTCCCCTTCTAGTCTACCTGAAGACCAGGACAAGGTCTGGGTGAGAAAGCCTGAAGGGCCTTGGACACTAGGCCACCTTCCTTTGGATGGCTGAATTGCTCTCTGCAGTGGGAGCTTCCCCATCTCGCCTCTGGGCTCCTAAGACAGAGCAAAGCGGTAAAGGCGTCTGCTCCCTTGAGTTTGCCTTGATGGCATCTGCCTAGTATGAAATCCTTGTGTGACCTCCAAAGTCCTGGAGGACTTGGTATCTGCCTAAGCCACCCCCTGGCCCCGACAACACCAGCCTTGCCTCTGTTTTCCTAATGTACCATGCTCTGCCCACCTGGCCTTTACACCGGCTATTAGGCATAATCTCAAATTCTACATTCTGCTTGCACGTTTACTTTGGAAACAGATGTTTAAGGGGATAGAGAGGTTAGTAACTCGCCTGAGATCACACATCTCATAAACATCTAGGCAACAATTAGAACCTAAATCGTGAATCTCCAGTATTTGGATCACTGTAGTGGCTTCAGAAGTATTTATTGAAGAAACCAGTTTGTGAAGGAATGAATGAAATTTGGTTGATAAAGGAGATCGGGAAGTGTGTGGGCTGTGTTTAGTTTCTACCTGTGACAGATGCTAATGTTTATTAAACGTTGATTATAATCACATTCTCTCATTTTGCAGATAAGGAATCTAAGGCTTACAAATTAGTAATGGATAAAACAGCTAACAAGTACCAGAATCCGGATTTCAAGCCCTTTTAAACACTACATTGTACTGCCTCCCACATCAAATCAGGAATAACAAATGCTGGTATAAAAATGAAGAACATGCCCCACACTTGTGGATTTTGGTCACGTGCACGCCAGCACACAGACAAAGCCCTTTCAAATAAAAGAGCAAAGTGGATGGATTTATATTCTTCTCTCCTTTTCCTCTATAAATTCAACCCAAGTTAAGGTATAGAAAATGGCCACTGATGACGGCTGCAATCTAGCTCTGGCAGACAAAGAGTCCGTTCTTCGTGCTCAGACATAAAAGGTTCACATTTCAGATCAGGGGCCTTCAGGAGGGCAGAGAGTCCAGCTCCTTCCATGCTCAGTCAAATCCATTTCCCCAGATCTTCTCCCTCTTCCTCCAGCTGCTCCTTCTGACTGCCCTGGTCTCTTATTATCAGTTCTGGCTCTGGGATGTGGAGGTCAGTCAGCCCTTGTGGGGATTGGCTTTTGGAGACTACTGGGTTCCGATCTCGGGCACTGGATTGATAGTTCTTTCTATTCATTCACCAAAACCCAAGCAGCTATGACATGCCAGTCATGTGCAAAGTGCTGGGGACAGACACTGAGTAGCACTGAGTAGCTATGCAGTATCAGCTCCCATGAGATAGATTGTCTCCCTCGGCAAAACAAAAACAAATAAGCACTCCGCAACCAGTGCCATAATTTATTATGGAATGCTGGGACAAAGCAACAGGATATGTCACTAGAAGACACTCTTTTTGCTCTTTCAGGTTGTCCACTGGATCCAAACCCCTATCAGTGTCCAGTTATGGAAGGCAGACCCACAGCTGATAGCCAGAGAAGCTACACCTTTCATCTCCCAGCTGAGAAGTAGTTCCTGGGACCAGGCTCTCCTGTCCTCATCAAGCAGAAAATAGAGCTCTGCTAGCTCATTGGCTTTTGCCATCGAGACAGAAGGAAGAAAGGGCCTGGTAAAGAGAAGGGGACAGCAAAGGTGGGAGACCTGAACCCCAGCTGGTCCCTCCTCCTTGGGTGATCTCCAGAGCATGCTGTTGTCCACAGCATGCAGACAACTGCGAACAGTGCACTTGAGAACAAGCCCGTCAGAGGTGAGACTCCTCGGGTGCTTCCGACAGCAGTCTGCAGGGATGGGCTGAACATTTAACGGATAATGGGGAGGCAGATCGAGAACTTGGTTAGCCAGGCTCCTCCCTCAACAGCCAGCTGGTCCAGACTGGCATGGAGTGGGTGAGAAGACAGCATGAATGCAGGCAGGCTTGCCAGGCTATCCCCAGTGGAACAGAGGCTGAGACTTACGGGGTGGTGGGGACCTCTGTGCTTCCAGCTCCAGAGCATGGAGAGGGGAGAGGGGAGCCCAGAGCAGACCCACAGATAGAGATCTCTCTGCCCCTTTAGCCCAGACAGACCTAAGTCATCTGGAATCAGCATGTGTGGGGCTGGAGAGCTCAAATTACAGTTCCTAAATAATGGCAGATGTAAATATTTAGACTCCGTATTTAGGTGAGACTTTTAATCTACATGTAACTAAAATATAGGTTGAGCTGATTATAACAGACAATGCCAAATTTAGTTGAAGCTGCTAAGGTCAAGCACGAGGGCCCGGCTGGGGCAATTCTTTCATGTTCTAGAAGCCAGGGTTTGCCCCACCAGGACTATTTCCATTTTTCCTCCACCCCAGCCTAAGCATTACCCGTGCAGTGCTGATCATCTTGTGAGCACCATCACTGGGAGTCAAGATGAGCCATGACTTTGGGTCTCTGCCCTTTAAACAAGCCAAGTGCCCCCAATATGCCAGGCCCTGAGACTACAGAAAAATGAGGGCGAGCAAAGCCCTCAGAAAGAGTTTACACATCTGAGCCCACAGATCCACAGATTCAGCTTGTGACAGGAATTATAACAGATTTTCAATGCTGCTTCTCTGGAGTGATGTAATAGCTTGCCTGTGCAGGAAAGACTCATCTTTGTGATTTTCCTGGGGACAAGGCTGCCAGGGATGGGGCAGTGTGTTTACCAAGTGGAGCACAGTCTGGTGATTCATTTCTGTAAGACCCTCCACTTAGGGATCGTGAAGACCATTTACAACTATCACTTTGTCATACAAATGACTAAGGATCCCCAAAGGCCGGGCACGATAACATTCCGAAATGAAAACAGCCCTTCTCAGCTCCCTTGATTCTCGATATGCCAGGGCTGTGAGGAGAGAGAGAAAGCAAGGGGAGCGGAGGAGATGGAGGGCGAGAGAGGGGAAGGAGGGCCGGGGAAGGATAACAGAGAAGACAGGACTTAACTCTGAATTCTGATTTTCCCATCAAACTGTGAAATTATAGGAGGTCCAGTTTTATGCTCATAATGGAATATTATTATTACTGGAAATTTTATGCCAGTGACAGGTACCTTGATTTTGCACCAATAGGGGGCTAGCATTATGTTATGTCCTTAAATTAATAAGCCATCTAGTACAGAGCCTCTTACACAGTGAATTGGGACCCAAATGGGAACATGACCTGAACATGGAGGTTGCAAACACTTTTCAAACAGTGAAAGGTATCTGAATGCACGATAACTAACATTAATTAGAAAACCAAATGGTTAATGAGTCTGAGGTGTTTCTGGCTGCTGTCCTGGGTGGCAGAATACTACCTCTGTGAAGCCTTGAACATGTGACATGCAGTATTTATGCTATGTGTGCTATCTCACAGTGCAGTGCCAACACACACTGCCTGAGACACCTCAACTCAGAATTGGAGAGCAGCCCATGTTGGAATATCAGCGTTTTGGTGCACCAAGTTTTCTGCTCATATACAAACACAAGAGTTTAACTATAGGAAGCAGGCTTTTAATATTTTCCCACCATCATTTCTCTGCATGTATCAGATAAGTCTATCTTTGGGTTGCAACATATTAGCATGTTTGATTTTAAAGATCACAGTTTGAGTTGCTAACTTGTGTTTCATTTAAAAAAATCATTAAAGGGGTGGAGAGATGTTTCAGCTGTTAAGCACTGGTACTGATCTGGCAGAGGACCCAAGTTCAGTAGCACTCATGTCTGGTGGCTCACAACTGTCTGTAATTATATTCCATGTAATCCAACGCCACCTTCTACCTCACAGGCATTGCATACACATTCCCATGTACACACATAGGCAAAAGCTCACATACACAGAAATAAATCTTAAAAAATAAGTTGTTTATATAGTACTTAGAGAGATGTTGATTGTTGCTGGAGGGTTTCTCTCCAGGTTCCACCAAACCCCACAGTCCCACAATCCACGTGTAAAATAATCACTCAGACACTTATATTACTTTGTATGGCCGTGGTAAGCTTCTTGCTAACTGTTCTTATATCTTAAATTAACCCATTTCTATAAATCTATACCTTGCCACATGGCTGGTGGCTTACTGGCGTCTTTACATGCTGCTTATCCTGGCGGTGGCTGCAGTGTCTCTCCCCTTCTTCCTGTTTCCCCAATTCTCCTCTCTCTTTGTCCCGCCTATACTTCCTGTCTGGTCACTGGCCATCAGTGTTTTATTTATATAGAGTGATATCCACAGCACTTCCCCTTTTCTTCTTTTTTTAAAAAGGAAGGTTTTAACTTTAACATAGTAAAATTACATATAACAAAACAATTATCAAGCAAGAATTACAGTTACAATATTAAAGAAGATGTCCTATCTATCTTATATTTGTGAGTTTAAGGTTTTATATCTAACTTATCTTTTATCATAACTGAGGAAATTACAACCATCTAGTCTTTAACCACATCAAAGACCTGAGAAAGAACATAATGGTACCTGAGAAATGGTAGATGGATGCAAGCAACTTTCAGGAATCTTGCAAGAGTAGACCAAGACAGCTGGCAGCCTGGACAGTCACCTAATGTTTTTTAGCATTGTTGGTGTATTCAAATTGGCTACAGGCCTAGAGTATCTGACAGACCATTTTTAGAAGCAGGAATTCTGAAAGACCATCCTACCCTGTCTTGGCAGAGTATAGTGGTCACTTTCCTTGTGTTCCGCTTGTCCAGAAAGGACAGCATTGTATTTGTACTGTCAGCCATCAAGGCAAGAGCAGTTCTTTGCCCAGTAGGCCATTTTGTGCCAAGAAGACAAACTTCCAAATGGAAATGTCTTAGAAGCCCAACATTCTCTCGGGATCAAATTGGTGCAGCCAGGAGCAATTGTGTCTCACATCAACAGAATTCTAAGTTATTTAAATGCCATATTCTCTAGGTCTATGAAGTGTTTGAAGATTACCTATCTATCTGAAATATATCTATGTATACCTAGAAGACTTAACTAACATGGCTACAAATATGATTATCATAGATGACTAATTATTAATCTATTTTTTAATTATCCATTACAATTTTAAATGAGTTACATAAACATAATACCTCAAACAAGAATAGAAATATATATATACAGTATAACAAAATTAATTTAAAGTTTGTATCAATAAACTAAAATTTATACCAATGTAAAACATTTTAAACAAGTTGTTCTTTAAAAGTAGGTTCATTAATCTACCCTTTTATCTTATCATCTCTATATCCTCCTATATATCTATATCATATCCCCTTTTCTTTTTTAGAAAGAGATCACATTTATAATCAACCTGTTTTAAATAAAAATATTGATTTTTCTCTGTCCCACACCAGAGGGCTCTTCTGATTTGTGACACAAGAATCTCTTAACCATTTTTTTTTTAAGCAATATGTGCTGTGGGACAGTCTGTATGTCAAATTGCTCTGATTGGTCAATAAATAAAACACTGGTTGGCCAGTGGCCAGGCAGGAAGTAGGTGGGACAAGGAGAGAGGAGAATTCTGGGAAGTGGAAGGCTGACGCGGAGAGACACTGCAGCCGCCGCCATGACCAGCAGCATGTGAAGATGCCGGTAAGCCACCAGCCACGTGGCAAGGTATAGATTTATGGAAATGGATTAATTTAAGCTATAAGAACAGTTAGCAAGAAGCCTGCCACGGCCATACAGTTTGTATGCAATATAAGTCTCTGTGTTTACTTGGTTGGGTCTGAGCGGCTGTGGGACTGGCGGGTGACAAAGATTTGTCCTGACTGTGGGCAAGGCAGAAAAACTCAAGCTACAAATATGTCTGGGTTTAGAGGGGGAGTGAGCCAATTCCACCTCCAAAGCCAGCTTGGTATATTTGGGAATTTGGGTGTAGCATCTCTTTCTACTTCCTGCTGGAGGGGGGCGCTGTATCTTATGGGGACCCAAAGAAAATTTTAGGCCTATGGGGTAGTCCTTGAGGCTGTATTGTGGGAGCCAGTTGCCTTAAAACTGTCCTGGATGTTGGATCATCTGGGCCATGGTGTCATTGGAGATCTTTTAGGGGGTCTTGGCTGGTCAAACCTGATGTATTTTAATCTGGAACAAATCCACAGCCTCTGGCTTTCTGTGGAAACAAAAGTTGGTAGAGCATGAGACTCTTAATCTCAGGGTCATGGGTTCGAGCCCCACGTTGGGCGCCATTTGTTGCTGGAGGGCTTCTCTCCAGGTTCCACCAAACCCCGCAGCCCCACAATCCACGTGTAAAATAATCACTCAGACACTTATATTACTTACAAACTGTATGGCCGTGGCAGACTTCTTGCTAACTGTTCTTATAGCTTAAATTAACCCATTTCTATACATCTATACCTTGTCACGTGGCTGGTGGCTTACTGGCGTCTTTACATGCTGCTTATCCTGGCAGTGGCTGCAGTGTCTCTCCCCTTCTTCCTGTTTCCCCAATTCTCCTCTCTCTTTGTCCCGCCTATACTTTCTGCCTGGTCACTGGCCATCAGTGTTTTATTTATATAGAGTGATATCCACAACAGTTGATAAAGGCAGAAAGAATACGTTTAAGGAAAGCGTGCTCTTATTTTAATACAACAATGACCAAACAGCACTCACAAACCTAGGGGAACCAGTCCCTGATACTTGCATTTGAGAGAAGAGAAAGGCTCAAGAGATACTGTGAAATGTCTTCCTGGATGCTTCTAGAGCTGTGCGGGGTGCTGGAAGAGAACAAAGAAAAGAGGGGGGTTTGCACACCTCTTTATCTTTCGATTTATCACAAAGGACACATTGTTAAGAGTAATGAAGAGATTAACTCACAATCCAGATCGGCTAACTAGCTTGAGGTGTAAAGTAACGAGTGTGACCAAAGGAGATCAGCCACCACCCTGCCTGCAGCCTGCTCTAGCCATATGTAACATATGGAACAATGCCTGTCACATACGGTTTGTGTGCTCTTACATTTCCGTTTCACAGTCTCTCACATGCTTGGTCAAGTGGCTCGAGATTGCCCTACTGGGAAGCGATGCACTTGAGATTTGAACCCAGGTCTGGTGGATGTAGGGATCTTGGAGGAGGAGTGTAAGCTAGAGGGCTGCTAGATACCCAGAAGTTGAGTTGGAGGACTTTTTATCAGGAGGTGCTGAGTGCTTTCCTTCTGCTCCTGGTGACAGAGAAAGGGCACCAACAGATGAGAGACAGAGCAAGAGGTGACTGGTTTCCTGCACATCAGACTTTAATATCTCAGTTCTTGAGGAGTGGTCACGTAGGAGTGAGCTACTGTTAGTTACATCAGCTTCTCCACAGCACTTCCTGGAACCGGATGTTTGTTACAGCCTGTCTGGACGCATTTTATCACCATCAGCTAGCTGCTTTCCTGTGCCCATAGGCAGGCCAATTAAGGATATTCAGCTCTGCCCGTGCGCAGCGTCATGCAGTCAGGTCTTATTAATTTGGAGTTTTGTGACAATTTGACATAAGCCTGGCTGGAGTCTGTCTCCTACAACATCTGGAGATAAAAGGCTTTCAGGGTTTTTTGGTGAATAAGAAAAATAGACAAGTAAAAATGGGCAGTTTAACCTCCTTGAGATATGCAACGGTTTGGGTTATATTTGTAAAGAAATTAAGTCTGGATCACCTCCAAATGCCAGCTCCTAATTGCTTTTATTAATGGCAAAGGCAGACTCAGCAAGCCTTCAGGCCATAACTTCTGAAAAATTTCCAAGTAATTCCACCTGTTTTGAGGTGATGGTCTATTCCTCACCAGTGTTTCCCCAAATAAATAGATGTTCTCCAACCATGACAGTACACCCTGTACACCCTGACATCACAGCCAAGACTCCAACCCCAGCGCCGGGTGAGCTGATCCACACTCTCTTCATTTTATCTTTTTTGCTGCTTTGTTTACTGGTTGAAGTTTCATTCCACCTGGGAATTTCATATTTCTCTCTCTCTCTCTCTCTCTCTCTCTCTCTCTCTCTCTCTCTCTCTCTCTCTCTCCTCTATCCCTCCCTCCCTCCTTCCCTCCCTCCCTCCCCTCCTCTCTTCCTGAGCCAGTACAAGCAAGCTGCATCTTGTCTGAAAAAAGACAACAACAACAACAGACAAACAAACAAGCACAGCTCATCTTTCTGAAGCACACACTGGCTTCTTCCTTGCTGCTTAGTCCTGGCCGCGTTTTGAAGCAGCATTTCCCACCTTGCCCGTCTACTTCCATACCATTCCCTCCAAGCCAAACTGCTGCTTTCTTCCTCCAGCAGCCTCCCGGAGTCCTCAGGACCTATTCATTCTTTTTCTTTCTCCTTGTCTTCTGTCCCCACCATCAATGAAGGACACAGTGGCATTGTCACAGTGAATGCAGTGCCCTTTTCTCAGCCTCATCAGGCTGACCTTTCCCAATGTCTCACACAGGCTGGGCCAGCACCCCCTCACCTTTGTGGAAAATTTACAATAATTCCATCATTCCTTTCCTACACCTCTAACTGTGGTCTTGTTTTCTTCTTTTTTGTCCCCTTCCTCTCCTCCTCCCTGTTGTCTCTGGACATAAGTGTCCCTCCAAAAGACTCCATGTTGAAGCCTCGGCCCCAGCCGGTTGCACTATTGAGAGATGTCTGGGTCATGAAGACAGTGATGTTTTTGGGCATACCTCTTCCTAGCAGCAGGAGAAGCCTGTCTGTTCTTTCCACTTGACTGTAAAAGCATCTTTGTGGGTAGCCTCCAAAGCTATAGCTTAAGTCAAGTTTTGCCTTTTTACCTAAAATCCAACTGATCAAGGACCATGTGTGCATATTTTTTTCATAAACTGTTCTTAGTCGAACTGCCGCCTTCTTGGTCTACTGGGCTCCTACGAGCCCTGCATTACAGTATCTCACCAATTCTACTGTATTACACGTTAATCCTAAAACACACCGTATACGGTAGGCTTTATGGAGTCCTTGACATTGGACTGATAGAAACAGGATTATTAGGGGACTGAAGAAGCTCACCTAATTCACATGTTTTCCTGGTAGGATACACCTCAGCCTTTGGCATTTTAGGTTATCTTTAAAACTCTCATTGCCATGCCCTAGCAGGAAATGAGCCTGCTGGTTCTGGCTGGGAAATGCCTACTGTGCATTTTCTCCAGAGTAACCTTGGGCTAGGTCAGCAGGTCTAAGACTCAGCTTCCTGCTCTGTGCCCCGTGGATCGGGAAAACAGGCTTGCCATTGAAGCACGGAGGGAGAATCCTTGTGGCTGATTCTTACCTGTTCTGGGAAGTACACATACAACCAAATTGCCATAGACACTGAGTTAGTGAATGACAAACCGTCGTGACCATGAAAGTACAGGGTTCAACTCCTACGAGCCCTGGATTACACTATCTTACCAACTCCACTATGTCACACATTGCTCCTTAAACACACTGGACGCAATAGTCTTCTTGATTCACTGACATTGGACTGATAGAGTTATAAGGGGACTGAAGAAAGCTCACCTAATGCATACATTTTCCTGAACCTTTAAATTAGCGTTAAACAGTAACATCACCAATACATTGTTCAAAACTGTGTAAAACGAGACATCGTTGGACAAGCTGTAAGAGAACCCTCCTTCAGAGTGAGAGCGTAAACAATGAGGCCAAAAGCAAAGCTTTGCCTAGCTCCATCTCAGTGAGAAGCGGATCAAGCAACTTGGAATTTTTGACATTTTATGCATGTCCACAAATACCACTGAAAATAACCAGAGTACTGATTTTAAACTCGAGCCCAGAGGCAAAGTGGCAAGGATGGAGTTTGTAACTAGTGAGAAAGGGCAGCCTGGGCCCCTCCCACATACATGGCAGGCTAAGCCCTGCTGTGATAGAGCTCCCATTTGCCAGTTCCCTGTGACAATTCCCCTTACCCCAACCTCATACTTTCTACGTCTGTCACTAGGCCGTTAGGCCTCCATTCTCTGTGGTGCTGACAAGGGTCCCCTCATGTGACTCCCTTCCTGCCCAGCAGCTCTCTGAATCATCCCTTACCAACTGGCATGGTAGAGATGTCTCCTCATGAACAAACCCATAGAAGTTCCTGATTTCTAGAAAGAGCTGATGGTATTTTCCCTACTTAATTTATACCACTTTCATGAGGATCATATAGGATCACTTTCTCAAAATTTAAAGTGCTTAGAAATCACAGGGAGAATGGGCAAATTAGGAAGGAGATCAGAATCAGGGTTTGTGTTAGAGATCCTCACTCCAGAGGATCTGAGTCCCACTTGGAGACAGTTCAACATTAGTCAATGAATATGAAGGTGTTTCATAACTAGAATGCTTGCCACCTTTGAGAGCACACACTGAGTACCAGTGGCAAGTGTGGGGACCCAACAGGGACAAAGCAGAAAGATTCAGAGATGAGAAAAGGTGGTTGTCTGGGAACACCGAAGCAGCAAAGCAGGGCTGGGGAGAGAGCTCAGAGATGAAGGACCATGAGGACTGAGTTCAGAGTCCCCAGGATCGGCGTGAGAGGCTGAGTGGGCACAACAGCCTTCCCATAGCCCCAGTGAGTGGGAGCCGCTTGGACTCCCTGGAAGAAGCTGGCCTAGCTGAAATGGCCAGATCCCGGTTCAGTGAGAGGCTCTGCCTCAAAATACAAGGTGGAGAATGATGGAAGAAGACACATGAAGTCAACCTCGGGCCTCCATACCAGCGGGCACACACATGCACTACACCCACCAAACAAGCATGCATGTGATCTAACACACACACACACACGGGCAAATAAAATTTTCACATATTCTGTATCCTAAAAGAATGAACACAGGTGGAATTATTCCAGAAATCAGCGCACAACACACCTCCATATGAAGTTCTCAAGCTTCCTTCTATGAACTGCCTTCTCTTTCCTGTGGGGTAGTTCTCTAGTCCTTAGAACTAGGATTAGAGACTAGGCCTAAGAGCCTGTGCCTCTACAGACCACAGCATGGACCTTGTACCTGCCACATACTCAGCAGTTGTCTGAGTAGACAACTCAGTCACACACCATCAGTAGGGGAGTAACCCAAGTGAACTCAGTTAAAAGGTGGCCATTTAAAGAGCACAAGGTATTTCTTAACTGGCCTGTAGGAAGAGAGCAAGGCCAGAAGAGGAGAGAAGAGAAAACAAATGCTCACATTAAAGTGATGGCTACATGCTGCTGCTGTGCTGCGGCCTCCTAACCAGCTCTGGAACCCCGCTTTTGCCTCAGGGCCCACAGCCTTCAGGACCTACAGGACAGAAGTTGGTTCACTGTTCAGAATTGACAGGAGATCTTGAGCTTGGTTTAGGGATTCTGTTTGTCTTGTTTTGTCGGGGGGCGGAGTCAGGGACAGGGTCTCACTGTGAAGCTCAAGCCAGCCTGGGGCTTGCCACCCTCCTCACGAAGCCTCCTTGGAGCTGGACTAGCAGGTGCGTGCAGCCACATCCAACTGCCCTGCTCTGCCCGATGGATCTTTTAGACCCTGGCGAAGTCCAGGGACCCTTTCTTGGAATTCCAGTTGTAAACACATACAATGAAACATATAGGACTCCAAACATAGCTCTGTGGCTGAGAAATGAAAAACAAAATCATTTATGTGGTGATATTTTATTTGTGCTGAAATGTGGTGATATTTTATTTGTGCTTTAATAAAGCTTGCCTGGAGATCAGGGAAAAAGGCCAGCCATTTTAAGTAAACAAAGTCAGGCAGCACATGCCCTTAATCCAATCACTTATCAGACAGGGTCTCTGTGTGTTCGAGGCCACACTAGGGAACAGAGTCAAGCGTGGTGACACATTCCTTTAATCCCAGCACCAACCATAGAGACCTGGAGGTCTGTAGAGACAGGCAGTGACAAGGAAGTGAGGTGGCTGGGCTAAGATAGGGCAGAACAGCAAGGCAATAAAGGTGTGGGTAGACAAGAAGTAGCTCGCATTTGGAAGCTGCAGAGTTGGTGAGGTAAGGTCGGCTGGTGGCTCTCCCTATTTCCCTGATCTCTCTAAAGCTTTCATCCCTATATTTGGCTTTGTGCTTTTTATTTAATAAGACCTTTTAAGATTCATGTTACACATTTATTTTTAAGATGTTATGTGTTGGGCATAGTGGTACATGCCTGCAATCCCAGCATTTGAGAAGTTGGAGCTGGAAGATTATTATGGGTTCAAGACCAGCTTGGAGTATGTAAGAAATCTCTATCTCAAAACAAACAAAAGGGTATAACTGTATAGGTTCTTTGTTATTAATTTTGATAACAAAGAACCTATACAGTTTGATAGAGGGAAATCTAATCACTACCATAATCCCATAGTACTGATAAGCATCAATACTAATATTAACAGAACTTATATAAATACATGGCTTTTTACTGGTGGCAAAGTTACAGGGTTACCAATGATAGGTTGGTATTGATATTTATAACTAAAGGAAATTCTAATTTAGAGCTAGGTATTTAAAAAGAAAGTTGTAGTTTTCGTCTACTACCCAAGCTCACAGGCACTTTAATTCTCTTCACAGACCCAATACATCCAAATGAAAGGGTATGTGGGAAGACGCCCAAGTAGCTCAGCTTCGGACAGCCTCGTTTGTGCTGCTCGCTTACGAAGTCACATGGACCTAACAACCTACGTGTGGTATGGGCCTCGTCTTAGTCAGTGTTCTAGTTCTGTGAAGAGACACTGTGGCCACAGCAGCTCTTACAAAGGAAGTATTCAACTGGGGCTGGCTTACAGTTCCAGAGGTTTCGTCCATTGTGGTCACCATGGTGGGGAGCACACAGCATTCAGGCATGGTGCTGGAGAAGTTGAGTGTTCTATATTATCCAGACCCCACAGGCAGCAGGAAGAGAGACACTGGACTTGGCTCAGGCATTTGAAGCCTCAAAGCCCACCTCCAGTAACACGCTTCCTCCGACTAGGCCATGCCCCTGATCCCTGTCAAGTATCACCATTCCCTGAGGACCAAGCATTCAAATATATGATCCTATGGGGTGCATTCCTGTTCAAACCACCACACTCCTCAGTTTTCATTTTCTGTTGGTCAAGAAAACTTTTAGGAACTATAATTGAAATGTGTTTTTCTTGGGCCTGCTTTGACCCTTCATTTTGTCAGTGAGACATTTTGTTGCAGGGAAACAATGCCCGACTAACAACTTCAAAGGAAGAAAGGTCGATTTGGGCTCAGTATTTCGGAGGAATGTGGAGCAATCCATCAGGGCTGGGCCAGCAAGTTGTGGTGATGTTTTGTTTGTGATCTAACAAATAAAGTTTGACTGAAGATCAGAGGTGGAGCTAAGCCACTAGTTAGCCATAGAGGTCAGGCATGCTGGCACACACTTTTAATCCCAGCACTCAGGAGGCAGAGGCAGACAGATCTTTGTGAGTTCAAAGCCATCCTGGGCTACACAAGATTGAGCCAGTCTAAAAGAGAAACAGAGCCAGGCAGTGGTGGCACTTACCTTTGATCCCAGCCCTTGGGATCTCATGCCTTTAATCCCAACATTAGGGAGGTGGAGACAGGAAGCGACATGGCTGGGTGGAGAGAGGAATATAAGGCAGGAGGAGACAGGAGCTCAGGTCTCCCTTTCAGGCTGAGGCTTCAGTAGAGGTAAGACATCTCTTTAGTGGTTGGTTGCCCTGCTTTTCTGATCTTTCAGCATTTACCCTGATATCTGGCTCTGGGCTTTTATTAAGACCGATTAGAATTCATACTACAGCAAGTGGCATCCCACATTATCCAGGAAGCATAGAAAAGGAAGGAGCCAGAGACAAGTATAGGCTCCAAGGGGCTGTCCCCAGAATTTTGTCTTTCAGGCAGGTCTCACTCCATTAAAAACAGTGTCACTATCTGGGGACCAATGTCCAGCACATGGGAACTTGATTGTTAGATTTACTCATTTTATTTTGTGTGTTTGAGTGTTTGAATGCATGTATGCATGTGGGCCACATCTAAACAGTGACAGTGGAGGTCAACAGATCAGGTGTCAGGTCCCCTGGAGTTGGAGTTGTAATGGCTGTGCACAATCATGTGGGTGCTGGGAACTAAACCATGCCCAATCCAAGAGTAGCCAGTGGTCTTAACTGCTAAGCCATCTCTCCAGCCCCATGTAGGAAACAATTTATTTGAATCATAACACCACTGAATGTTCTGCAATTGGATTTCTATTTTCAACTTGTGATAAAAATAAACCATGATTAACTGATGCTGTTGTCTCCTAAGAGCCTTCAGTGGGGAACCTTACTTGATAACCAAGTAAAGTGTGTCAAAAATAAGAAACACCACAGAGAAGGAAATATATATGGTGTACAACCTTACCCCTCAGGCATAACTGCTATTCATCTTTTGATGTGTGTACTTTGAAATTTATATACACGTTTAAATACATAAATACCCATTTCTAATCAAAGTAATTTTCTTATTTACAAAATATTGTAAACATTCTCTTATAACCTCCTTTATTTCTTTAAAGATTTATTTATTTTTATTTTATGTGTATCAGTCTTCTGTCTGCAGGTATGTCTGTATACCTTATGCATATAGTACCCACAGAGACCAGAAGAGGGTGTCAGGTCCCCTGGGAGTGGATCTGCAAACAGTTTGAAGTCACCATGTGGATGCTGGGAATCAAACCCTCGTCCTCTAGAAAAGCAGGCAGGGTTCTTTGCTGCTGAGCCATCTCTCTAGCCCTGTAACATATTTTCTCATAGTTAATGCACCATCGACATCTTTGTGCTTTGAAAATATTCTGTAACCTTTTTTAATGTTAAGATAATAGAATTGTGCTGTCCAGTAGTGACACGATTAAACACATCCTTATCTTAGACCTTTAATTTGTTTTATATCTTTCACAGAGGAACAATATTCAGTAAAAAGCAAACATTTCATGTTCTAACTTTCTGCAGAAGTGAAGGGGGATTCATTCCTGGAACTATAAACAGTCAAACCCCACAGCCAGTGAGGTCATAGGCCCTCAGAACCTGATCTTATTTTCTTAAACGGTTGCATTGCCGTACTTCTTTCTAGATATCTGTTTATATCCATAGATTTGTGCTGCTCTCAACCATGGTCAGAGGAGATTCTTACTGTGGTGGGCAGTGACTGATGCTGAGACGCAGTCATTTGAGAACTGACTGTGAAGAACGTGTGAACTGGAGAATGGGGAGGCCTGCCGTGAAATGCTCTTTTGAGTATGACATGGAGGTCGCACACATGACCGCTGTGGCTACCAACATGACCTGTACAAGATCAACCGGGTAAAATTTCCAGCACAGATGGGGGAGGGGTTCCTGAGGCCCCACCCCTAGCTGAGGAGCTACTGGTGTTGATGACTGCTGTAGGAGGAAGTCACGTTTCTTTGAAAGGGAAGTAGTCACTGGTAGGTTGCTCATGTCCCAGCAGATGACCCCACACCATGTGCATCTGAGCAGCACTAAGTGGAGTCAGTAGGTTGAAGAAAATCTCCGGGAGTGAGACGTGGTGTGGTTCCCAGGGGGAAGGGAAGAAGTGGAGAAGGACTATGATCAGAATACGGAGTACGCATGTGTGAAAGTTCCAAAGAGCTAGTTAAAAACATTATTTAAGAAGCAAAGCCAGAGACTTGGGTAGAGCTCAGTAGCAAAGCATCTGCACAGCAAACGCACAGGTCTGGCTGGGTTCAAGCCTCGGCACTCTAAAAACAAACAAAAATCAACCTCATTAACCCAGAGAGTTTTCATCAGGCAGGGTGGCTCATGCCTGAAATTCTAACACTCTGGAGGCTGAGGCAGGAGGATTGCAAGCTCAAGCACAGCCTGAGCTACACAGTAAGAACCTGACCTTGAAAGGGTGTTGGAGATTCAGGTCATGGGTGGAGCGTTTGTTGAGTATGAGCAGGGTTCTTGGCCCCATCCTGGGCAACACAGTAATATATGTCCAAGAATGAGAGGGGAATAGAACTCTTAGGCCATCACAGCCCCTGTCTTGTGTGATTACTGGGGACACCAAATGAAATACAGAAGGTGAACTATTTGCCATAGTTACCATATGATAAATGTGTAGCAGGCTTTGGCTGTGATGTGTTACTTTTCTTGGTTGTTATTCTGCAGGATAGGTCCCTGTATTAAATACTTTTCCGTGATGTCATAAAACACTATGACCAGAGTGACTTAGGGACAAAAGAGTGAATTTTGGCCTGTGGTGGCAGAAGGACAAGACTCTATCATGGCAGAGAGACCCAGCAGTGAGCAGTGGGAGCAGGAAGTGGGGACTCACATCTTGAACCACAAGCACGAAGCAGAGAGCAAACTGGAAGCAGTGGTAGGATTTAAACATTCAAAGCCCATGCCAGCGATGTACTTCCTCCAGCAAGACGCCATTACCCGAGCCTCCCGAACAGCACCACCAGCTGGGGACTAAATGCTCAAATGCCTGAGCCCATGGCGGACGCTCCTAAGCATGGGATTTTGAGCAGAAACGATAAGCCAAGAGTGAAGTACAGATGCTGCCAAACCGTATCCCAGACCTGATCCTAGCAGCAGAGACAGTAGCCTCTGCTCCCCAGGCTTTGTTTTGTAGGTTTGCCATTTTTTTCTGCATCCCTGACTTGACTAGCAAAGTAGAATGTGAGCTGCACACTAAGGGGCCATTTGAATTTCTGCTTAAAATCATTCTCCCCTGAACTGTCCATTATCGTGTGTGGAAAATATTTTCCTGGTCTCGCCATTCCCCTTTGCATTCCTTGCCTGTGGCTTTTGGAGGGAGATGCTGTGTTCAAAGAACAAAAGAGGAGGAGCCAGTAGATGGGCTCTGCTAAGCCCATTAGGAAATGCTAATGGACTTTGATTTGGACATTTAAAAGGCATGCTCCGTTCTGGCTTCTTCTGGTTCCTTGGAAGAAGCTCGGGACTTGTAATGCTAATACCTCTTTCCCTAGCTGCTCCCTCATGTTTCTTTCCAAGCATCAGTTAAGGACTTCCTTTCCACCTTACACCTGGCTGTTATAAAAATGGAACCACAGCTACCTTTTTTTGGGGCGTCTTTAAGAGAGGCCAACTGGAGGGATACCCAATCCACACCTGATACCCTCAATTAGCTTGAAGAAGGCAGATTGGTCATCACCCCACTTCTAAAATGGCAGTTAAAGTTCCCTCTTGAGGAGGGTGATGAGGAAGACAGGATGTAAAAGTTGACTAAGCAGTCTAAAAGAATCCAAAGAAAGTGGCCAGTTTCTTTCTTAGATAAAAGCCAGAAATGCCCTTGGAGTTTCTTGGCAGCCTCATCCTTGCCAGAGGCCAGATATGTCAAAAGTGTTTAGGGAGCTCTAATCTGTTCTGGGTCCCTGTGATTCTAGGGTGACCTCATTGGAGGGGAGAACATTAGAGTCAAGCAAAGGCCTGTGAGAGAAAACGCCTTCTAATCAAGAGAACAGACTCTGTGGCCTGGGTTGAGACCTAACGTCCGCGCTGGACCTGCTCAACTGTCTGGCAGGCTCACCTTAAGCCATGGAAAGAGAAAGGTGGAAAAATTAATTCCCTACATTAGGTGCCTGGTCTCAAAGCTCACTGAGATGTGATACAAACAATCCCTGTCGTATTGTTACTAGAACCTTCAAAGCATATCCCGGCTAAATTTGAAAAAAGATATACAAAAATATATAATAAAGGGAGGGAATTGTGAAACACGCCCCCCCCCCCCAAGGTGGTTGACTCATCAAGGACTAGAAATCCACACATCCCCTCCACCTAGTGGAACTTTGGTTTATGTCCAGACCTTGCCGCATTGCTGGAACATGACAGCCCATGACAGTCCACCTTTTATCCCTTGGCTTCATAGCTTTTGTACTGCTGTCCACATCAGCCAATCAAGAGTACACCATGAGGTTGACCTCAGTCAAGGAGGAAGAGCCGACCTCGCCCCCAGTGAGGAACGGCCAACCCCCACCTCTGGCCTCTGTGTTACGGATAAAAGAAAAAAGCCATTTTTTTCTTATTTGCTACTGGTTAGCCAGTTCCGGTCCAGGCGCATTCTTTTTGAAAAGAAAATGTCTTGCCTGGTTAAAATTTTAAAAAGGAAGGAAAGAAGGAAGGAAGAAAGGAAGGGAGGGAGGGAGGGAGGAAGGGAGGGAAGGAGGGAGGGAAGGAGGGAGGGAGGGAGGGAGGGAAAAGAATTTCACGTGGTTAGTTTCGTGTCTTCTGCACCCCTTTCTGTGGGCTCATTCTTCAGAACCACACTTGGAAACACCAGCTCTAGCGTCAGTTTATATCTGCTGGGTTTCTTTTAAGCACCTTTGTAATATAAGCATTAATGTGTAAACTTTTAGCTCATCTGGAAATTACTTTGATATTCTGTAGAGAATTAACTTTAAAAGTGTTTAATAGTTGTACCAAAATAATTACTAAATTCATAGATCTTTTTCAGCAAAGAGGTGATTCAAGAATTTGTACTAATCCTGTGTAAAGTACGTTTCAAAGAAACTGATTTGATTATATTTTCTTCACTTACATCTTGGCTTCGCAGCCCACAGTGGCAGGGAAATGTGATTATGTTAAACTGGAAAACATTAATTAATCCTTCCCACTCCCTAATTGCTAATTCCCACCCTGTCCTCACAAGCGCCTCAGTTTTATTTCCCTCTCTTTTAAAATATTTCTAGCTTTGTTCTGAGCCACCGCTGATTTCAACACCAAGAAAAAGGAAACATAGTGGCCGAGAGAAGTGAGGGCAGACATGATTTGAAGTATTGATTAGCACTGTTGATTTATTTCCTTTGCTTGGTGTCTTAGGTATAGGTAAATAGTTCATAATCTTGAGACAAAGTGTTCATGAATCCACTCAAGAGAAGGAGAGGGTATTGTTGTTGTTGTAATCATTTCTTTTTTGTCAGAGCCATCAGTTACCAATTCTGTTTATTTTAACCAGAACTTTGCATGCTATGTGATAAGTCTTAGGCCTCCTGAAGGCCTCTATGCCAAGACGGCAAACCGAATCAGACCGAATTGGAAAGCCCAGGTTTAATGGGTAAAGCGCTCCTGGGCGACTCCTGGTCTGCAGAGAGAGGAGACTGGGACTCCTGAAGAACCACGTGTCTGTTTTCTGGCATGTGGCTTATATCCCCTGTGGGAGTGGTCTTGAACCTCTCTGGGGGAGGAGCTGTGTTTGGCGGGCTTTGAAGGGGCGGGTTTAGGGAAAGAGATGGGGAGGGGAGTTGAGGTGGATCTGCCCCCAGACTCCTTCCAAACACTGTGTGTAGAATGTGGCCACCTGAGGCAGTGCTTAAAGATGTCCCAACAGTGACTCCTAGTCTCACAGAGTCAGTTTATAAGTAAAACTGGCCACAACACAACAAGTGACCGTCAACATGGAATAAAATCATGTAGAACAGTGGCATCTCAGAAAGGTGTCTGTTGATCAAGACACATCTACGTTATCACTGGTACTAGTGGAAAATTGAAGAGTTCCCCATATTCTCTACAGAAACCCACCCATAGCCAGGTGAGGGTCCACCCCAGAATGGAGGTGAAAGGCTGGAGCAATTTCATGCTTCCTCAGGGTCTTTTACAGGGTTTCTTTGAAGCTGTGAACATCTTTCTCCTCCCCTCCCTCCCTCCCTCCCTCCTTCCCTCCCTTCCTCCCTCCTTCTCTCCCTCCCTTCCTTTCTTTCTTTCTTTTAGTTTCTCGAGACAGGGTTTCTCTGTGTAACCACCATGGCTGTCCTGGAACTCACTCATGTAGACCAGGCTAGCCTCGAACTCATGGAGATCAGCCTGTCTCCACCTCCTGAGTGCTGGGATTAAAGGTGTGCACCACCACCGCCCAGTCTATGTACATGTTTCCAGTGAATGTATTTCATTTCTTTAAATTCTGTGTATCAGTTGGTTTTTACATCGTGAATATAAATGAATATTCAGTTCATTGGTGAACACTACTAGAGACACTTCAATTGAGTCTCCACCATTACAGGTAGAGCTGAGCCCTTTATAATTAATTGTGTTTAGTCATCTGCCAATGGCATTGAGACAAACAGGCATAAGAACAGAGGGCTGTTTTCCCTTGTCCTCCTGAAAACTCATTTGGAAGCTTACTCTCAGGAGGGCAGTGTCAGGAGGTAGGTCTGGCGGGGAGATGTTTATAAAATAGGACTGGACCTGTGAGGGATTGACCGACATCTTTATGAGTTCTTAGTCTCAGGATTATATGAGCTACTAAAGATTCCCCGAAAGCACCGTGTTTTCTTTCTTCTGCGGGTCCCAACTAGCTCTTCCACTGTTTACCATGAGTTGTTACAAGAACCCTCATCATAAGCCCCGCAGACGCCAGTGTCATGCTCTCGGACATCACAGCTTCTAGAAAGGTGAGGAAAAACACATCTCTTTTTCTTACAGGTATCTGCTACAGCAACAGAGTCCGCACTAAGACAGCCTTCTTCAGCATGTTGACTTGTAAAGAAGGCAAACGACAAATGGGAGACCCTGCTCTTCTGCTTCTCACTAGTTTATTCCCAACATTTCAGTTATGATGGAGCCCAGGGAACAGAAAGTACCCACAGTCTGCAATTATCATTTTCTGCCTTAGTAGCTGGCTTGCCCACCTTCTTCACTAAGCCCTTTTTCAGTGTTCCATGTGCAGACAGAATGGACCTCTCTGCACACTGGAGAGCTGGCTCAGCAGTTAAGAGCATTGGTCACTCTTGAAGTGGATCTGGACTTGGCTTCCAGCAGCTACAAGGCAGCTCACAACCATTCATCACTCCAGTTCCAGGGCATCTGACACCCTCTTCTGACTTCTGTGGGCACTGCATGCCTGTGGTGCACAGACACACTGCAGGCAAAACATTCGTACACAGAAAATGAACTAAAAGGGTCTTTACGAAAAGAATGGTGATTCTGACATTGAGTGTGTTTGCTGGTATGTTCATCTAGTAATGAAAGTGATGCATTCAGCCTTCAATGCAGGAGGAAATAGAGGCAGGCAGAGAATAAATGGTGTATTCTACCTTTCTCTACATCCTTCCTTTACCGTCCTAAAGTGAGAGTCATAAGACTGGTGTATTCTCTAGGTTTCATCAGGGTTGTGACCATGTGCCTGAGAGACAGTTAGAAAAGGATGTATTTCTTTGGGCTCCTAGCTTTAGAGTTCAGCCACAGTCTCTTAGCTCTCTATCTGAGGGCCTGCTGTGAGGTACAACATTGTAAAGGCAGAAGCATCATGAAAGATGCTCTCCAGTCTAGAGAAGACAGTAAGCAGGGAGATACAAGAAGAGCTCTGACAACATCTCCAAGAACCTCTCCCAACAACCTACTTCTTCCAATAGGTCCTACCTTCTGCTGTTTCCAGAATGTTCCAAATAAGCACCACCAGCTGAGGAGTAAACATTTGCTACCAGGGCCTGTAAGAGGCATTTCGTGTTCAAACAGTGATGACAGGTAGCTTAGGTACATGTTCTAATTGAAAGTTGGTGTATGGGGAGGAGACTTAAAACAGCATTCATCAAAATTAAGAATGTGTCTGCTGTGTTCATCCGTGGTGAGGGCAACAAGTGGACACTGAGCTGCTTAGTCCTTCTTTACCACCAATGCCTTTTTTAAAATGTCATTTGATTTTTTCAGATTTTATTTATTTATTTATTTATTTATTTATTTATTTATTTATGTGTGTTTCTATCTCTCTGTCTTTCTGTGTCTATGTGTATGAGTATATGGGTGCAGGTACCCAAGGTGACCAGAAGAGCGTCTCAGATCCTTACAGTTGCAGGCAGTTATAAGCCTCCCAATGTGGATACTGAGAGCTAAACTCAGGTCCCCTGCAAGAATAGTACACTATTTTACCTTCTGAGCCAGTTCTCCAGCCTCCACCAACTGCTTCTAAAAGTCACATCTCCCCAGTTCCCACGTACAGGTCACCACCACTGACAACCTCAGAGGGCTCTCTCTCTGTTTCCACACCCCAAGCCAGACCTTGGCACAGACAGGCTCTGCTTATTCCCTGGGAAGAAGGAAGCATTCAATGGGAATGGAATTGGTTTCACCCCTCACCCCCATCCCCTTACCTTCCTATGGCTTCCATCTTCCCCTGGCTCATGCCCCATCGTCCAACGCACACACTCACTGTGGAACTTTCCTGAGTGTGCTGTCGTCTTTATCCAGACACACCTCATTGTCTGAACTGTTCATCCTGGTGTCACATCCCTGTCTATGCCTCCTCAGCTGTGCATTCCTACTTGAAGAGTACACATGGGTTCTCAAAGTTAAAGGCACATGTGATGAGGCTCCTGGATTTGGTAAAGTTTCAAAATCCGAAAAGCCCTCATGATCATTGCTTTCTCCATAAAGCTCAACTCCAGGAAGCTAGAGCAGAATGGAGGGCTGTGAAATAACCACCCTGCCCCAGAGCAGTAAGCCATTGAGATGTCTTGGTTCCCTTAGCTAAAAAATGAGTGATGACTGCCCCATCTACATGAAATCTACTCCTCGGGTAAGACATGTAGACAGTAACACAATGCCTGATCCAGTCAATTCTCCTCCTCCTCCTCCTCTTCTTCTTCTCTAGTTCCCTTTCCCTTTTACTGGGACACAGTCTCTTCATTGTTCCCACCTTCTATGATGCTGGGGATTGAAGCCAGAAACCCAAGCACACTAGGCACAGACTCCACCCACTGAGCCACATGCCCAGATCCAATTCTCCTACTTTTCTCTTTGTTTTTCCATGCCATAGAATTCCCACCAGACCACAGCCGAGCTCGCCGTGGGCCTGACCCACACCGTTTCATCCTGGCACCGGGTTTGGACCCCTTCACACTCGTGTTGTGTATGTGCTTTCATGACTAGATGGATGCACAAAAGCAAACGAGTGAACGGAGAGCAACTTTCTCCTAAGAGCACTCCCGTTTCCCACAAGCTTGAGCTCGAATTGCCTCTTGCTCAGCCTGCCCAAGTCAGTGGCCTCAGTGTCTGCAGTGTGAGGATGTCGGCGTAATTGATTTTACACTTCAGAGCATGCAAAGGGGGCTTAATTGATGATAATGTTTCAGTAGTCGACGACTTTTAATGTCAGAAAGGATTTTTTTTTTTTTTTTTTTTTTTAGCATCATCTTTAGGTTTAATGAAACACTCAATCCTCAGGCTCAGGAGTTTTATTTTCTCATTTTCCCAAACCACATTTCTGGTTTGTCCATGTTGCTTGTCTCGCAGTGACAGTTTTAGGCTTTTCCCCAAATGCTGATGATACGAAGGATGAATGATAGTGCTGGTAAACTGCCATGGAGCAACACTTCTGAAAAGATAAAAGGAACAAGCAATGGGGCTTCTCTGTTTTCTGTTCCATTTCAGTGACACATTTCTTATTAGCTGTCTTTGTTTTTACTTGTGGGTATTTAAATTTTAGCAGACTGTGTGGTTTCTCCCAGAGAACTACCAATTGAGCACATTTTAACTATGGCAAACAGCATTTTCCTCATCTGAAGTAGATCACGTTTTTACTCAAAATAACTGAAAATATCCTTGAATTGTTAACTTGGATCCCAAAGTAGTTTTTTGTTTGCAGGAAACAAGAAAATGTAGCTGTGATTGGAGTGTGTTTCATTCTTAATCCTCAATTATATTTTCGGCATATTTATGGGTTTGCCTCTGACCTCCTTCACTCCAGAGTGCACACTGCTGTGAAAGCATGCTTTTAAGATACACATCCCATAACAGTGTTGCCTTTCTCACACCCTGCAGTGGCTCTCCTTTACCTTCTGCATAGACTGCAAACTCACTCTCTCTATAGGCTTAGCAACTACCGTTCTGGAGGTGTGCCACACAATTGTGCCTACATGCATGGGCTCTCGACAGACCTTCTGTGAGCCTCTGAGATCAAACACTCCCATGTCTCTCCTCATAATCATCTCAAAATCTGGTATTCCCATTCCCTATTCACCATCCCTTGGTAGACTGTTCATGGGCAGTAGATGTCTATTCACAACTACACTGCAGAGTTTAGCATAATGAATGCCTCCATCTTTGTTGGATGCTGTACCAGGCTCGGAGTAAAGAGCAAGCCCTAAGCAGTATTAGATCCCAAGCTCTTTTTGCTGAGGGTTGATCCAGATATGTATCTTATAGCCTATTTGAACATGGTACTTCATTACCTCTAGGTACTTCTCCAACCACACCTTAGGAGGATACTAAGGAAGAAACTGTGGCTGCCATGGTTGTTGTATGCTTTGGTGTAGGAAGGAAGAAGTTGATAAGGATGGAGAAGAGGTTGCTCACAGTATATACAGTAACCAAAGTGAGGACATGACTGTTCCAGCAGAAAACCTAAGAGCTGGGGTTCTGTTTGCTTGAGACTGTCTCCTATTGGGCATCTCTGGCTGGCCCAGAACTCTTTATATAAACCAGACTAACCTTGAACTCACAGAAATCTATCTGCCTCTGCCTCCCTGTGCTGTGCTGGGATTAAAGGCATGGGCCAGCACACCCAGGTATAAAGAGCCTCTTAGAAGATTCGTCTTACATGAGAACCAGCATGATCACAGTATCTTCCACAACAGAGCAAGCCAAGTATCCAAAGTCAAACTTGTGTGAAACTTTAAACAGTTTTCTATGTAAACCTAAAGACTCACATAATAGGTTCCAATGTAGTCTTAATAGTTACAAGATGCAATACTGATGCTCAGAGGTCTAAAGCAGCAGCTGGAAGATGTGGAGCAGGAGGGAGAGGAGGAGGAGTCTACTAAATGGTGTGGTGCTTTGAAAGAAAATGGTCCCCAAAGGGAGTGGCACTATTAGGAGGTGTGGCCTTGTTGGTGTAGGTGCGGTCTTGCTGGAGGAAGTGTGCCACTGTGGAGGTGGGCTTCAAGGTCTCATATATACTCAAGTCACACCCAGTGTCTCAGACCACTTCCTGTTGCCTTCAAAGTCAAAATGTAGGACACTTGGCTGCTTCTCCAGCACCGTGTCTGCCTGCATGCCACCATGTTGCACCATGATGATAAGGGACTAAACTTCTGAAAATGAAGCCACCCCAGTGAAATGTTTTCCTTTATAAGAGTTGTCGTGCTCATGGTGTCTCTTCACAGCAAAAGAAACCCTGACTAAGACAAAGGGTAAGGGTCAGATCACAGCAATTAACCACTTAATGTGGCATATAGCTCAAAGACTAACTAGTATAACGTCATTTAGCCTAACCACCATTATTTTATGAATAATTGCCTGAAAGTACCAATAATCATAAAGATAATAATTAATTGCAAACATAATCAGTTCAAGAAATAAAATTAGCAGGAACAATTATTTTAAGGAAACTATTATTTGTCCATAAAACATATGCCCAGATCGGTTCCTTGCTCTCTTTAGAAAACATGAGTGGCACATGATTTGTATGATTTGCCTCTTGCCTATGTTGATAAGTAAAATAATTATGAGCCAGCATTATGAATCTTTTTGTGAAGAACAAAAGAATTAATTGAGAGCTTCATTATCAGAGATGATTGAGGTTTTAGAGGATAATGACATTTTATTTCAAAAGTTCATCAAACAGGATTTTAATTGTGAGGCTTGACTAATCATGGCCACTTTGACTCTTGCTAATTGTGTACAAAGATGGAAGTTTTTAATGAGTCTTCTTGAAATTAAGGGTACATTCTGCCATTGTGAATTTGGTAAGGAAAGAGATGTTCTAAGCCTAATATTTGAAAATGTCAAAAATCTGCTTCTGAACACACTTGTTCTAAAAATACATTCATTCCAAGAGTTTAGATCAGAAGTGGATGAGCTGAGGGCAAGCATTGTTGGGGTGCTTTTCAAAGGCTAAGAGGAGCAGTCGTGAGCTGACTTGAAAAGGGAACAAAAGAAGGCAACAGCCCCTCTGTAGAAGGGACAGCCTTGCAACCCGACATGCAGGACCAGAACGCATTAGAGAGGACTCCCAACGGCCGCTGTGAGGTGCACTGTTTAGGTCAGACACCTTGAAAACGCATGCTCACCCCCACATCACAGCATTTGATAGACCGCGCTGTGGCTCCACAGCCAGGATCTAACATCTGTGATGCCGCTAAAGCCAGAAAAGAATTTCAGGACTAGACAAATGAAGTAAACATAGCGAATTTAACAAACACTTGACAAAGGACATAAAGGAAAAGGGTAGCACACACCAAAAATTTGAGCAGGGGATTTTCAAAGTGGCACATTTCAGCTTACAATGGCTGTTTATGACTTTGCGAACTTCTAAGTTACTTTGCTCAAAGGATGCATTTCCAGCAGGGTTTAAAGATCAAGCAAAGCTTTAAAATTAAGTGAAAACAGAGGAGTTGGTTTGTTTATTTCTCTTCCCTTAATTTCCTTTTGTAAATGAAATTGTATGATGGTTTGTTGAGGTGCAAGGACCATTCCTGCTGCAGAGAAGGGCCACTGTTCTAACATCCCTGTCTGAGACGCTACTGGGAAGACAACAACTCACTGTAGGAAATGCCTCTCTTTTTTGTTTTGTTGTTATTATTATTATTATTTTTTTCTGAGAGAGAGCTCCATGTGACTCAGGCTGGCTTCAGACTCGTTATATGGACGAGATGACTTTGAACTCCTGATTCTCCTGTCTCACCTCCTGAGTGCTGGGATTACAGTACCTATAGCAGCAGATAAAGTGCAATTCCATGTAGTTTAGGGAATAGTCAAAAGGGGTTTATTTTGAGTTAACTTACAGCAAGCAAAGGGAGTTACAGGACCCAGGAGAGGTGAGGCCCTGTCCAATGTGGTTCTCTGGGGAGCTCTGACTTGGCCTGTAGTACCAACATCCAGCATCCAGGATCATGAGGTAGCCAAGAGAGAGAGTGAACAGTATGCATTTCAGGTCTTAAGGGTTCCCTGTCTCAGCACGCCCCAGGTCGGGGTGGGGGTGGGGCAGGTACCTAGCAGTTACCTGCTGCCTACTAGGGGTGGTGCTTCAGGGGTGAAGCACAGACAACCACCCCCACACAGGACTACTGTGGTAGACAATTTCTACTTTATGAATTGTATCAAAGTCACTGATGCCCAGCCAGGTTCTAGAGAGGGGGATTTTTTCCCCTCTTATGTCCCCCGTAATTTGTCTGTCTTTTCTGTCCTGCCTCAGTGTGTGTGCGTAGATGAGTCTCCCTGGCTGACAGACTCTCAGAGGTAAAGCCAGAGGAGGAATCATTCATGGTCCCCTTGACCGTCACTTTGGTTCATGTGCAAACCTGACTAGTTGGGGAAATGATCTACTCTGTTCTACAGCTGACACTCCTAAAATGGTATTGAAGAGGTAAAATTACCTTTTTCCCCCCGTAAGGAAAAGGAAGCTCAGAGAGAGAGTGAGAGGTGAGGGAGCCCAGGCCATCTCCACACCATAAGTTCCCACCGGCTCCCAGTGTGCATTCAGCATTTCGCTTCACACTACCACTTCTGATCTCCAGCATTCCCGACTGACTGTCCCCACATCAAATGTCTTTACACACTGAGGTGCATTCAGAAACCAGCTGGGTGCTGAGACACATTGCTGGGTAGAACTTTGATTTTTCCCATGGTACTTTTGGGGATTTCCCTAAACCAAGAGCTTTTCTGGAGCCTGGCTTTCCAGAACCGAAGAGAGAGGGAGCTCGGTATCCCAGAGCACACAGCAGACACCCGAGACAGAACTGCAGTCCGAAGGAGGCAGGTGAGAGAGACCGTTAGCTGACAGTGCTGTGGTTTAGGTTCAAGTTGACAAGGCTAGACATGCGACAGCTAACCTTGATTGTCAGCTGGCTTGGGTGGAGAGAGGGCTAGAACATGAGAGGAGCACACCCGTGGCGGTGTCCATGAGAGTGCCAGCACCATGCACAGACTGGGGGTGTCAGAGGATAAAGTGGGGGAAAGGGCATATGTTTTCATTCTCCTCTCTCTCTCTCTCTCTCTCTCTCTCTCTCTCTCTCTCTCTCTCTCTCTCTCCCTCTCATGTCCACTGTGATACAAGCACTCCTCCCTGCCTCAGTGGACTGAGGGCTCTGAAAACATTTTCCAAAATCAATCGTTCCCTTGTATAATCCCTTCTCTCAGCTGTTTGATCACAGAGATGAAAATCTAAGGTATGGAAAGCAAATCCCATCATAGACTGAGACAGGGTAACACAAACTATCAACCAAGAAGTGGATAGGATGTGTGGCAGATCACATCGGGTCTGAGTCTCTCCCTTCCTGCTCCAGGCCTCTGTCAGGGGTGGTGGCCTCTGTATCCCTTGGCTTAGCCCAATGCTTCCTGGCCCACTTGCTGTGTCTTCTGGTCCCAATTTGGCTCCTCTGTCCACGCCTTGCCTTAAACTTCAAGCTCCAGCTCAAACCCCAGAGTAGTCAAACCTCTCAACGTTTTTTTCCTGGTGACCACTGCTGACTTGGCACTTACTTAATATCCAGCGTCAACAAAGAACACACTTCCAGGCCTGCCATGCACAAAGTGGGTGTGTAAGTGTTTGTTACAACGGTAGACACACTTGGCAACTGAGTTTTGCCACTGGCATTTCAGGACTGTTGGTTGGCCTTCCAGACTTCTGAATTTATCTCATTTATTTAGCCTCAATTAGGGTTTTGTTAATCAATCTGTCTCAAAACCATATTAGCTGCATGGTTAAGTCTATGATGAAGACAATTTATCCATTGGCAAATGAGAGCTGATTCAATTAGCTAAAGATGGCAGCACTAAATTAGCTAGGAAATAGTTTCAGTCATTCCAAGTTTGTTTGTCATTCCTTGAACAATTAGCTGGGTCTTCTGAACCAAGCTGTGGGAGAGCCACCAATGTGATCAAAGCGCGCCGTTCCCAAGCAGGCAGGGTGCGACAGGTGTGTTGCTGTAGAAACACGCTGGGGGACAGGTCTTCCTTTGCTCATTGTGCAGACAAAAGGCAATAGAGGAGATGGCTTGCCCAAGGTAAATAGGCTGGCCGATATCAGAGCTTAATTCAAACCTGGGTCTGGGTAATTCCAAAGACCTTCTTCTTTATATCCCCATTACAGAGCTGGTACAGGGTAGGGGTCTAGAATTCAAAGTCTATAAGGCCAGAACTTTAGATCTTAAGGGATTCCTAGCTTGCTAGAGAAGAGTGTCACAGACATGAACTGTGAAGCAGTTGACCACGGAAGGAAACCTAGAGGCAGTCCTTATACACACAGAGGCCAGCCTGCTCCTTTGAAGACACCAGCCAGAAGTATGCTTTGATAGTACCTATCTTTCTCTAGCCCTATCCTGGTTTTGCCAGAAAAAGGCCAATGTTTCTTTCAGGAGGGTTGACTGAGGCCATCATGTTGGCTGTGCTCCCCCTGCCCCGTCATAGGTGTGGGATCCATTGTAGTCATTGAGTTCTTGGCTTCCTGCCAGCCTCCTAACCCTCAAGCAACACACAGCAACAGAACCCAGACAAGCCACACCTCAAACCTAGGCTTGCTTCCTTGGTAGCAGCACAGGAAGACACCCCATGTCTCAATTTTGGTTCATTGCCATTTTATCTAAGTACAATAGTAACAGAGCATTTCAAATGTCTCCATTGGGAGCCTGGGCCTGGGAGATGAGCAGTACCAACTCAACTTAACAAGGTAGTGAATGTCCAGCATGGTAGCATGGGGTGCAGGTCTGTAGGTCAATGGGAGCCGTCTGTTACCATGCAAGCAAATAGTGGGGGTGGGAGGTTGCAGAAATTTCAAAGTTAGCTAAGTCCTTAGCCCCAAGGCTGAAGGGGGGAAGCACAGAATAAATAAAGGAGAATGCAGTCAGACCAGAACTAAACGCTGGGGTGACCAGATGTGCCAGATGATGGTAATGATTACCGCCAGGTCACTGACTGCATGCCAGCCATTAGATGAACTCACCTCCTCACAATGTCACTGCTAAACGCTTTGTTCCCATTTCATTAATGAATAAACAGAGTCTGGGAGATTAACGAGCCCACAGAACAAAGCTCGCACATCAAAGCCAGTTTGCTAACGTAGGTCCTCCTGAATCCTGTTGACTTTGGTGCATTGTGCTCAGACTGCAAGAAAGGCAGAAGCTGCAGCTGGACCTGCATGATTGGTGGGATTCTATAAGGAGGAACAGAGGAGATGCATGGAACTAGAATGCACAGTTGTCTGAGAAGGTGGTGTTGAGAGCAGTCGGAACTCAGGGGCTCTAAAAGGGAAGGAGGGAGGGCTACAATCTAGGGTCTAGGGTAGAGTCCCTATCCCAAAGGCTCCACTCCCCTCTCCCCACCCAAAGGACCAGAGGGCCCCAGCTGCAATGCTCTAGTAGGTGCAGCACCTGCTGCAACTCATGCAGAGGCCCAGAAATGTGAACTCTTTGGACCTGGCCGCAAAGAGTACAATCCGGCTCCATTCCATCTCTGAAACCTGGACCTAATCAGACACTCACACAGTTTTAAAGAGAATGTTAGTTACAATCCAGAGCTAATTAAAACTTTCCATAAAATGACTCTTTAAAATTTAAGTGGCCTTGAATGCTAACAGCACAGGCTTGTGTCTAACTGCAGAATTATTATTAACACATTAGCACAGCAATACCAGCCACTGAATTTGCTTGGCAATTTTCAAGTAATGGTGTTTTGAGTGTCTCCAGCTGAAATGGTGTGTCCCTTTCAATTGTGACCCAGCGGGCAGTCAGCCTCCTCCCTCCACCGCCTCCCTCATCCCGGCACCCTCCCTCTGGGTTCATGCAATACCACTTGCTTGCAATGCCCAAGGCTCCTGGGCTTCTCTCTTGGTGACATGGCCTGCTTTGTGTGGCCCTTTCATCTTCATCTCCCCTGGGAAGCAGACCATGATTGCGGGCTCAGCTCACCCAGGCTTGTTGGGCTCTGGGCCTTTAGAGCAATTTGTTAGCGTATTGTTGTCACTAATGACGGTAATTGTGAATATTTGCTGAGCAGTTATGGTGGGGCCAAGAATGATTTACATACATCATCTAAAATCCCCCAACAACTTAATTCTGTTTGACAAACAGCCGTGAAGTACTCACTACGTGTGCCAGGTTCGGTTGGGTTCTGTGTAGAGGGCAAACTTAGCTTTTGCGGCTATGTCAAAGAAGCAGGGACTGTGACTAAGGCAGCCAATGGGAGCGTGAACCCAGGTTCAGACAGAGCAGGCAAACAAAGGTGAGGGGACAAGGGGACCCAAGAGCTCAGGAGCCAAGCAGGAGGTCGCTGTGCTCATACACACTGTACTATCGCCACTCTGGCTTAGAGTCGCCTGGAGAGCTGCTGGGCCCTCACACCCACCTCTCCCCATCGGGTTCTAAGTCTGAGACCAGGCCCCGTGTAAAATGCATTCCTGAAAAGTTCCTGAGGCTGGGGGACAGCTCGGTCAGCAAAGTGCTTGCTGCACAAGTGTGAGGACCCAAGCCCAGTTCCCAGATGCCATGTAAAGGGCACACTTACAATGGATGTGCTAGATGTGGAAAGAGCTCTATGGCTTTTTGGCACTCAGTCTAGATGAACTGGTGAGCCCTGGGTTCAAGGAGAGACCTTGTCTCAAAGAATAAAGTGAAGAGTGATTGAGAAGACACTTCTGGCCTCACGTGTAAGTGTGTACACCACAGAGAGAATGAGACACGTGCATGTGTGCAGAAAGAACGGGCAGGGCAAAGGGGAGAGAGGTAGAGAGAGAATAATAACAACAATAATATAATAACAATAGGTTTCCTATCCCGTGGGAGGCCATGCCACCTGTCTGAAGTGGCCCTGGCTTCTGCCGCCAGTGTTCCCTGCACCAACACTTACCACAGCTTGCTTCTTTTCTCACCATGTGGTTCTTCCACACTATCCTCTGCCCTTCTACTTTTTTGCCATGAGTTTATGCAATCCAAGATTCACCAGGAGCCGAGCAGATGCCAGCACACTCCCACCCAGAACCATGAGCCAAAGGAACAGATTTTCTATAAAAAGCACAGAATCTCTACCGTTTCATAACCATGGGAAGTATATTAAAAAAGAAGCGGATCTGTAAAGGCATCGCCCAGCGTCATATCAGCAATATGAAACCTGGAAAAGTGAAAAGTATGAAGACACTAAGAAGATCAGCGATGGCCAAGAATTAGGGGTTGGGGTGAGTAAGCAGAACATAGCAACTCTTCAGGGCAACGAGAAACACTCTGTGTGGCATTGTTATAAGGAACGTGTGCCATTAAACAGCTGTCCAGACCCAAAGAATGTAAAACACCGCAGGCCAGCCCCGTGAAAGAAAGCTGCAGCTTCGGATGACAGTTGGGAGATGTTGATAACGAAGGAGGTGATGTTTGTGCCCAGGCAGGGTGCCCTGAGAAGATCCATGGCTTCCTCTCAGCTTTTCCCTGAACCCAAAACTGCTCTACAAGTATTAAAGACCTTTATTTAAAAAAAACCCACAAAGTGTGTGTGTGTGTGTGTGTGTGTGTGAGAGAGAGAGAGAGAGAGAGAGAGAGAGAGAGAAAGAGAGAGAGAGAGAGAGAGAGAGAGAGAGAGAGAGAGAGAGAGAGAGGAGATTTGTTGAAGAAGCAGAAGGCAAAAGGGGAAGGACAGAGAAGAGGAGGGGAATGGAAGGGGCGGAGACAGTGACTATGGCAGAATAGGAGAACACTAAACACTAATTAGCTACTGATTGGATGGCTAGAAATAGAGTCCAAGGTTAGGAAGGGAGCCAGACCTTCCTTAGAACACCCTTTTATAGTTTTACCTTTGATTTCACATTAATGGCTTACATACTTAATCAAAATAAAAACCCCAATAATGCCTTTTTTATTGTTTAAGATAGGGTCTTGCTATGTAGACTTGGCTGACCTAGCACCTGCTGTTAAGAACAGGGTGGTCCTGTAATCACACAGATTTGCCTCAATAAACAAAGTGAAGAGCAGTAAAGGAGACATGTGACGTCAACTTTGGGCCCCCACATGTACATGTACACGTATATACGTGTATTGTTCCTGCTCACACACATGTGACCACATGCATATGAACATATATCCATAAGCACAGAGATATGGTATGACCAATACAGAATTTCTCCGGAAATATCTGACTTGTTGTGGGTGGTGGAAAACTACCATGCTAACTCAGGTTTAGAACACTCTGAAAAGATAAAGATCTGTATTCTTGAACAGCATCAATGTCATCAAAGTCACTCCACAGACAAAATCAAAGACAAAGTAACACTCGGACAAGAGTCCACATTGAGAGAAAACAAAGACATATGCCAAGTCAATGAAATTCACAGTCTTTGATTGGATGACGAATGAATGGCATATTGGGTAAGCCTACTGCTTCTACATTGTATTTTCTGAATGTAAGAGTTATAGTTATGAAAGAATGTCTCCTTTGAATTTTTAGATGTCTGCAACTAACTCTCAGAAGGCTGGAGAAAAATGCATCTATGTATAGAGAAGGATAAAGTGAAGCTACTAACATTGACAACCATGACTGAATAGATTTGGCTTAAAAAATATGAAGAAAAAAAAAAAGAGAGAGAGCCAGGTGTGATGGTACACACCGTTAGTCCCAGAACTCTAGAAGCAGAGGCAGAAAAACCTTTGTGAGCTCGAGGCCAGTCTGCTCCATATATTGGATTCCAGGACAGCTAGGGCTGCACAGTGAAATTTTTTCTCAAAAAATTAAATTAAAATTAAATTTTAAAAAAATTTTAAAAATAAGAAAGAACAGTGTCAGAAGATGGGAACAATATGTTTCCCAGTTTAGGGTTGTTACACTAATCCTAAATAGTCTTATATAAAAACCTGGGGCCAGATATCGGGGTAAATGCTGAAAGATCAGAGAGATAAAGGAACAAGCCACAGCCACCACGTCTCACCTCACCAACTCCATGAATCCTCTGACTGAAGTCTTCAGCCGAAAGGCTCTAGTTCCTGTCTCCTCACACCTTCTATGCCTTTCTCTGCCCAGCCATTTCACTTCCTAGCTCAACCTTCCGAGTGCTGGGGTTAATGGCGTGTGTGCCTCCCAAATACTGGGGTTAAAGGTCTGTGCCACCCCTGCCTGGCTCTGTTTATCTCCTAGATGGGATCAATCTCAAGTAGCCCAGTATGGCCTTGAACTCACAGAGATCCAGATGGATCAATGCTTCCCGAGTGCTAGGATTAAAGGTGTAGGCCACCACTGCCTGATCTCTATGTTTAACTTCAGCTGGCTCTGTCCTCTGATCTTCAGGCAAGTTTTATTAGAGTACAACAAAATGCCACCATATAGGGTCCTCTGTGCCATGTCTGAGGAAAGGTCTGGCACAGTTTACGTTCTCCAACTGTTACTTCAGTTGGGTAAATGGCTGTCTAACCATCTCCATGACTCAGAGTTGGCATCTCAAGCTGTGCACTTAGAACTTCCTGAACTTGATGAGAGAAGTGTAGGGAGAGGCAGAGACTCATGTGAGGCTGAAAAGCAAAGCTAAATCCAGATCTCATTTGTAATATGTCTCCTTGTCTCACTTCCCCCAAGGTCTTTGGGCTTGGGCTCTGACCCACAAACAGTCTGGAAGCTTCCCCTAACATCCTTACAACAGAAAGCTGAGCAAGCCAAAAATCAGCAAGTGTTCTCTGGTCATTCAAAGAATTAATGTCACAGTGTGAGTCACAACCTCCACAATCTGAAGAGACAGGTGAACACAGAAAACCCAGCCAGGAAGCCCCAGATGCTAGAGCTGAGAAGGATTGTATAAATACAAATTGTGATGGATGGCTAGAGGCTGAATGTGACTCCCTTGAAGCTGAGACACTCCTGGGCTGTGGTCGTGGGTGGGCTACTCTATGGGTACACAGGGAATTATCAGCTGAATGAGAGACAATTCTAAGTTCCAAGAAGGGGGAAAGCCATCTTGAGATACACCTGCTTCCCAACAAAAAGACTTCAAAGCCCCCATCTTACCTAGGCAGGAGGGACAGAATCATGTAACCTACTGTGGTCCTTTAGGCTCTCTGTCGTAACTAAGAGCTGGGGAAGGGGGCGCTAAGAAGCTTTGCAAAGAATTGTGAAATTAACATGTGGTGCCATTTTGAGTAGCATAAGTTTAAATGTGTGGGTATTCACCCAAGAAGATGCATACAAGATGTCAGTAACATAAAGACAAAAATGGCTGTAGGATGATCAAAAATGAGTGAACATTTTTCTGAGCCTTGGAGACTTACTAACAGGAATAAACGGCCACACAGACATCATGCTAATAGCAGAATCTGCCAGAGGGAACAATTTTCTAGAATCGAACAATACATTGCAAGGACTGAGAAAAACCTGAGTGAGTAGTTTAACCCCTTGACCCAAACATTCCAATATACTTATGGAGTTCAACACTGTTCGGGCTTGTATCAATTTCCAATTGCTGACTGGCCTCCATTCTGGTTATCTTCCTTCAAAGAATGCTAAGATGTATTTCCATCTGCTTTGAAAAACCCCAGCCCACCACTGTCTCCCTGAAGCTCATGTGTGCAGTCTAACTGAACCTGCATTCTTAATTGGCAAATCAGCTCTGCACCAGATACATCTTCCTTTGATTTTAATTTAATCTCAATTGTCTCTGTTGACAATCTATACGTAGGAAACCGTGGACCTTTTCATAGGACAAATAGCAGAGTCAGATGATTGGAGAAAGCTCCATATTCAAAAGTCCTCAGTTCTTTCCAACCGGTTCTAAAAATGCAGCACACTGCCAATCAAAATCACAGCAGGCTACCGTGTTGGTATTGGTGAGTAGATTCCAAGGTTTCTATAGAAATGCAAAAGGCCCAGGAAAGCCAAAAGTATATGCACTGAAGGAGACCAAGGTCAGAAGACTAAGTGTATGACTTCAAGATTTACAGTGAACCTACAGCAATCAAGACAGCATGGTATTGGAGAAGAAAAGATACATAAATCATTAGCCTGCAATAGCAAGTCCAGAAATGGACCCATGCACATGTAGTCAATTGGTCTTTGATGAATGGCTTGAAGGCAATTCAGGGGAGAAATATAAGCTTTCCAAGGAATGAAGCTGGAAAAGTTGCACCTCAAAATGCAAAAAGAAACCAATACAAACTCCAAAGCATGTAAACATGAGTTTAGACCATTCACAAAGTCAATCAATGCAGCATAGTATCTGAATGTAAGACACAAAACTGAACAGCTTCTAGGAGAAAGCAGAAGAGGAAATCTAGGTGACTGCCCTAACTTTGTTCCTGATGCCATGGTAAAACATCCCAACAAAAAGCAAAACAGGGGAGAAAGAATTTATTTTACCTCACAATCCCAAGTTCCAATCAGCACTGTAGAGATGTCAAGGCCACAGGAACCTGAAGCAGCCAGTCCCATGATATCCCCAGCCAACATGCTGTTTAGAACTCAGCCTTTTCTCTCTCCTACATACTCTAGGACCCAACCCATGAAATGGTGCTGTGTAAATTCACCAGGGTCTTCCCACCTCAATAAACACAATTAGAAAATCACTCCCAGGCCTACCCTTAGCCCAACCTGATCCAGGTAGTCCCTCGACTTGACTCTCTCGCCAGGAGGTTCTACACAGTCAGGTTGGCAATTGAAGTCAGCCATCACAGTAACTTTGAGTTTGGTGATGAATTTTATACACAATGCATTAAAACATGATCCTTAGAGAAAAAGGTTGGTAAGTTATACTCCACCGAAACTAAAATCTTTGCTGTGAGAGACACTAATAAAGAGATGAGAAGAAAACCAGAGACTGGGGGAAATGTTTGCCAAGCACCTGTCTGTTAAGGAAATTGTATCCAAAATGCAAATGCCCTTAAGATGTAATAACAGCAAACAAACCAACATAACTTTAGAAATGCACAGATCTCAACAGGCACAGCATCAAGGAAGATGTACAGAGGGGAAATAGCCATAGAAAGGACATTCATTGCTTGTGGTAGGAAACCAAAGTTAATCTAACAATGAGATACGTTACATACTGATCAAGGTGGCTAATGCATCCCCCTCAAGTGACAATACTGAATATTGGTGAAAAAGCAAAAGGAATCATTCACTGCTACCAGAGTCAAGAGCATCATGCTGGAAGACAGTTTAGCCACTTCTTTGGGTTAAGCTATGCATAGTCATATCAGCAACCATACTCATATATTTACCAAAGTTATTTGAAAAATTATGTCCAGAGAAAAAGTTATAAGGGAATGTTTATAGCTACTTTGCTCATAATTGACAAGAACTTGGAGCCACTAAGATATCACTCAATTGGTGAAGGTGAGATGCATAGGTAGACATTAATTCATTGACAAAAACTGTGGTCTAATGAACCACAGAAAGATGCACACAAGCCTTTTGTGCCAGTTGCTAAGTAAAAGAGTCAGGTTGACCAGGCTGTAGGCTGAATGTTCCCAGTTATAGGAATTTCTGAAAAACAGTTACTCTACTGTGGTGGTAAACATTGTTTTCCTGTTTCAGTTAGAGGGAGGTAAATAAATATGCACAGCCCAGAAGGTCCCTAGGAGCCTGCAATTTCTTTGTATATTGAGATTGCAGATGCACAGTATTATTTTTTAAATTCATTGAATTTACTTACAGCACAAAGAACAAGCCCTAATGAAAGCAATGTTTTAAAAATAGCAGGAGGTCGAGGGTGGAGGGCTCCGAAAGGGATCAGATCATAGCAAGAGACAGTTCCACAAACACAAAACTGTCCTCGCAGAGAGAATGGAAGCTGCGGGGCTGACCTGAGACTGGAGCCCACCACTGCAGTCTCTAAGACTAAAGGCAGAGGGAGTGGGCAGGGATGTTGTATGGCACACCCAGGTGATAACGTTGTTTTCTATGACGTACAGCTCGGTCACTGATACTTCTCTAGGTGTATAAGGAATTGAATAATTATACAAATTAACAGTAGTGGAAGAGCAAGGTTTATAACTGCTTGGGTAGGAATTCACAGGTAACACAAGGGTTAGGGTTGTAGTCCTGGGCTATTGTTAGAGATATTAACACAACCTCATATTTAGCCCATACAGCCATTTTTACAGATAAATGTATGCACACATGTCTCCTGGCTCTATCCATGGAAAGATGCTTGAAATGACAATTCCCCAGGAGCAACAAGCAAGCCTACCTCCCTGGTCTTCATTCTCATTCTTATTCCTTTCTGTAGACTGGAGATGTGGGTCAGTTCTCAATGCCTTTCTCCATTCATCCCCTTCTTCAGCTGAAGAATTCCTCCTTCTCTTCTCCTTTGTTCTCTCTTCTCTGTCTCTGTCACCCAGATTCAGCCATCTTGGAGGAGTTGAGACTCCTGGCCTCTGCACATACCCTTCTGGCTACTGCTCCGAGAATGACATGGGATGAATTTGCTCCGGCAGACTCACCCTGGAGTCATTTCAAGACACTTTCCTGAAGACTTTTCCCAGGAGTAAAATGATGTAAATCTTCTCTGTCACCCCCCACGTGTTGAGTTGTCTAAACACTTTATCCTGTACACCCATTCCTGTGGCTGTGTTTTTTGAAATGAGGAATCTAGATTTAAATTTATGTTTTCCTATTGTATCTTGCTCAGAACTGAGAATTTCATTTTTAGACTGAATTGCCCTTATCTACTACTCAAAGACAATGCTGTTCTGATTTCAGATAGCTACTTCAAAGAAGCGAGATAAATATAATTAAGGTTTTCTTATATATCATCACCTTCATCAAAGCCACCCCATTGGTGAAATTCCAAATAGTGCATTTACATTCCACATTTTATCCAGATTTTCTCACCATTCATAAGTAATAACCTGGTCAGCTCTCTGAGTGAGTTATTGCTTTTGGTACCACATACTGTGCCGAGATGCATAATAAAGACCCTTGAGTACATGCCTTTTGTTTGCCAGCGGACCTTTATATAAAACAGAAGGTTCTAATCTCTAACAAGAACACACCCTAGCAGTACCTTTCTCAGGGGTGTTAGCAGAAGCATAAGGAGGATTGAATCAGCATCACAGAATTGGGAGGCACAGAGTGTAAGGTTTTCATGGCACACATAAAACCAAGCATGGCAATAAAATAAAAAGTGGGGTGGACTAGCTTCCAGGAGAACATAGATATTATTGTACTTAGATACGAAAACTGGAATTAGTGCTACCTTTGTGCACAGCAGAGTAAATATTTTCAACATTTCACAGGAATGACTTAGGACATCCAATGATTAGAATGGAGATGACTTCACCTGCATGGATGAAAGGGTCTCTCTTCAGGACCTTCCTGCCTGGCTTTCTTGGCTTCCTTCACAGGAACATTATTTTAGATGTAAAAGCCTCAGCTAAGACTTTCTGAGAATTCTCAAGTAAACACACGCACGCACGCACGCACGCACGCACGCACGCACGCGCACACACACGCACACGCACACGCACACGCACACGCACACGCACGCACACGCACGCACACACACCCCACACACTCTGACTTGGCCAACAGCTCCGCTCTCCCATCCTTTAACTCTTAGCTTCACCCCCCCCCCCCCCCCCCCCCCCCCCCCCCCCCCCCCCCCCCCCCCCCCCCCCCCCCCGCGAGCCTTCTTTCTCCGAGCCTGCACTTGCACAGTTGGTGGTGAATCCAGTTTGCCGTGTACCCTACACATGTTTTGGGAAGAGGAAGACTTGTTTGTCCTTTTTTAAAAAGGTTTGAGGGCAAAGAAAGGCTGGCTGTGACTGACGATGGCAACCTTGCTTGGTTCAGAGACTTAGGGTTACTTATGTGGGGTTTGACATCTTATCCATCTGTCTAAGCTTGTGCTAGCTGGAGGTTCCTGGTGGGCGGAAGCCGAAGTCATTTTCCGGAACAGTTTCCAGTTAACCTCTCTTGCAGACCCGGAGACAACCCCGGCGGTTCAAAAAGAACCTGCCAGGGAACAATAACTGCCTTTTTAAAGCACATTGGTGCTGCTGTGTGCACTTTGGAGAGAGCGGGGGATCCTTTCTGTCACTGAGTGACCCACAGAAGATGCTGCTGTCACACCATGAGCCTCGGGTGCCTCTGCAAGCAGCAAGCGTTCAAGCTGTCTGCGTCTATTCCTCCTCTTCTGGCTGGGAAGCCTGCTGTGCAGCCACCACCCACTCTACAGCTACTCTACGCTGTGTCATTCTGTTTGCTCCTGGAAAAAATATTCCCAGGAATTGGGCTGCCAACCAGAGGAATCCTGAGCACCTGAATCTGAAGATTCGGAAATTCCTATTGTTGGAGGAGAAGCTGAGGTTGGCTTCTATGCCTTGCCCAAGGAAGCTGGGGATGGACAATCAATTAAACCATATGTGTTGATTTTGATCAAGTGGTAAACACTAGAGAATTGTGTGTTGAAGTTCAAGCCATACCTGAACTCTGGGTTTTAACTCTAAAAAGAACCTGCCTAGTTAAAGATGTCTTCCAGGGACAGAGGCTGGTCCCACTGAGACACTCAACTTGAGTTAACTTCTAAAGACTTATTTGTGCCTATGAAACGATGAAGCAGCATACTAAATATGTTCATTACAGTATCGACTTTGTTTACGGGTTCTAGTGTGGTAGAAAATGTGTTGTTTCAAGGTGTTTGCAAGGGGTACATATTTCCTCACTATGCTCCCATTCCTCTCTTTTGGAATGGCAATGTATATTCTGTGCCACTAGATGTTGGAAGTATGTAATTTGCTTTTTTGAGTTTATAGGGGGTTACAATTAGAACAGACTTTGGACTTTGGACTTTTAAACAGTGTTCGGGTTATAAAAGATCATGGGGATTTTTGATGTTGGACTAAAAGTGTTATGCCCAAATCACCCCCAGAGAGACCACCAAAGACCAAGGATATCCAGAATGCAACAGCAAGGTTTATTGCAGGCAGCATGCAGTACGAGCTGGGCAGGGAACTCGTCCCCAAACACTCATCGCAGCGAGGTAGGGAGGAGTTGCTCTTTCTTTGTGAGGCTAGCTTTTTAAAGGCAAAAACCACAAGCCCCTCTAGGTTGTGGGGGAGTTAGTATGGGTACAGTTTTAATTGGCTCAGTCTTCCTGGGCCTCCATGTTATCTTATTTTAGTTTGTCTGTTTGCTTTGTCAGAACTTTTGTAGCCAATCTCAGGAGTTGAGGAACACTATCTCCAGGGTTGAGACATCTTGTGGTTAATCAAGTCACCACCAGATAGCCAGATATTCTGACTTTGTGTTTGATCATCTCCGGCATTTGGGGGCATTCTATGGTTAATCAGTCGCTACCAGATGGCTCTTCAAACATCCTGACTTTGTACCTTTGACCATCTCCAGCAATGGGGCACTCTATGGTTAATCAGTTGCTACCAGATGGCTCTTCAAACATCCTGACTTTGTCCTGGGACTTATGTCAGCAGCTCTGAGAATTTTGAAACTCAGGCCTGTTTCAAGCTGGGGTGAGGGGCTTGCTTGAAATGGGGGTGCTTTGGTTCTTCTAAAGTATTTTGCATTATGATATGTGCACAAAACTATGGGGACCAGAGAGTGGTCTGTGATGGTTTGATTGATAGATGTGCCCTAGCCTCAGAAATCTGAATGCTTCATCTCCAGTTGGTGACACTGTTTGGAGATGCTTAGTAAGTATGGATTTGTTAGAAGAAGTATGTCACTGGAGGTGGACGCTGAGGTTTCAAAGCCTCATGCCATTCCATGTTTGCTCTCTGCTTCCTGCTTGTGGTTTAAGATATGACACACACACACACACACACCCATCACTGCTCCAGTCACCATGACTCTCTGGTTCCATACATTTCCCACTGACAGTGACAGACTCTTATCTCTCTGGAACCATAAGCCCAAATAAACCCAAAGTTGCCTTTGTCACAGTTTCTTATCATAGCAATAGAAATATAACTAACTAATTCATAGGTAGTCGAGGGCTCTGGGAACCAAACCCTGGTCCTCCACAAGAGCAGTACATGCTCTTAATTGCTGAGCGATCTCTCCAGCCCCTGTACCAGCCTCTTTAGCAACATCTGGTTTTTCCTCTCCAAGGTTTCAAGCCCTACCACTGAGGAGAGTGCTCACCCTACAAAGTGCTTGTCACTTGCAAGGCTGGAGCAATGCTATCTTCCAACTGCTTGTTTGATGTTAACATTATTCTGAGAATTACATCCCGGCCAGCATGATATTTTAATAAGCTTCTGTCTGTTTTAGTTAAGTCAGATGGAGCTGAGCTAATAAAACAGTGGAATGGGGAGAAATGGTCCTCATGGCCCTGCTGTGTCTACTATTCCATGACCTGGACAAAATCATCTAATGCCCCGTTCTATCCAGCAGTGGAGAGTGCACATCCTGAGGGTTCTAGGAACATATTTCCTAGTAGTGATCTTGTTTGTTTGTTTGTTTGTTTTTGTTTTGTTTTTTTGTATTTTTTTTTTGTCATGGCGAGGGGAGTGTTGAGTGTGTGAGTGTGTTCACAAAGACTCCAGGGCTTAAATCAGTAAGTCATCTCTGGGTCAAAAGAAGCTGGGATTCATTAGGTCACCCTGGTGAGACATTCAGTAAGAGTCTGAGTCAGATGGGAAGTGGAAGGAAGGAGGCAGGCCAGTTTCCAGCTGAGCATAGAAACCAGAGTTGGAAGAAGGAAGAGCCCTGCCTAGAGACAGGAAGAAAGGCAGCACACTAACCAGCCACGCCCTCCGTGTACACATTCCCCTCCCCACGTCCCCCACAGAAGCACTGTCTTGCCTTTGGCCCATTGATGCTCTCTCCAGGATTCCTTTCTTTGGGGTCTTGATATTTTATGTTCTGGTTCTTTCCACGGCTTATGACCCCTGGGTAATGTCTCTTTAGAGTAGATACTTGCCTCCTCCATTGTGAGTGTCACCAGCCATTTACACTTCTCTGTAAATATTAGATACTTGAAAGCAAGTTTTGATTTAAAAAAATGGGAATTACTAAAGGAACAGAGAGGGAGGGTCTTGAACACCAAACAAAAAATCTTTGACACAGTGAACCAAACAAATACTGGTGTCTACAGCACTGTGGAGTGAAGAGCTTAAGTTTCCCAGGGTATCCTAAAGATGCCAGCCCTCCCAGTTAACAGGAATCAGTCTACAGAACATGACACCCACATTCCCAAGAGGTGGGGTGTATAGTTTTTGGCTATTCAATAGGTTATAGGTGTTTGTTATCATTTAGAGTGGTAGGTTACAGTTGTTATTGGTCATGGTCAGGAGAAAAGCTAAACAAAGGAGTTAGATTCAAGGATCTCTTTCTGAAGAAAAAAAAGGGGGTTATAGTATAAAAATGATGAGACAAAAGAGCGGGTGGTTGGGTCTACTTTTATATTTTTGGTTGTGAGCCTAGCCTTTAACGGCTGAGCCATCTCTCTAGCCCATTGGGTCTACTTTTAAACAATGATTGGTCTTAAATACTTTACATTGGCATGGATTTCTGTATAATGATACAAATTTAAAGTTATTTTTGTTATACTGTATATATGTTTCTATTCTTGTTTAAGTAAAGTTTTAGTGTTTAAAATCAATTTAGGACAATAAATACAGTTTATTAATAGTTAATTAATTAATTAATAGTCATCTATATCAATAAAACTTATAGTTATATTTGGTATGTTTTCAAGGTTAACCAGATGTATTTTAAATACATAGATGGTCTTCAAACACTTCAAAGACCTATAGAATATGGCATTTAAAATGTTTTAATGACATAAGACTTTTCATGACAGTGAGATACATCTGTTCCTGGTAGCACCAATTTACTTCAAAAAAGGATGATGGGCATCAAAGAACCTCCATATGGAGTTTGCTTTCAATGTGGCAAAGCTAGACATTTGGACAAGAAATTGCCCTTGTCTTGACTGCTGACAATATGCTGTCCAAACTGGACCAACAGGACATAAAGAAAAGTGACTGCCAACCTTTGCCAAGACAGGGTAGGATAGTCCTTCAAAAATTCCTGTTTCGGGCTGGAGAGATGGCTCAGAGGTTAAGAGCACTGGCTGCTCTTCCAGAGGTCCTGAGTTCAATTCCCAGCAACCACATGGTGGCTCACAACCATCTGTAATGAGATCTGATGCCCTTTTCTGGCCTGCAGTCATACGTGCTGTATACATAATAAATAAATAAATCTTACAAAAACAAAACAAACAAACAAAAAAGAAACTAAAATACATTAATGTTTAAAAAAAAAAAATTCCTGTTTCACTGAAAAGTCTGTCAGATATTCTAGGCCCGTAGGCAGACGATGGGTGTCCAAATATTACAGAGGAGCCTTGGGTGACTGTCCAGACAGTCAGCTGTTTCTGTCATTTCTTTGAGTTTTGAAAGTTGCTTGCTCTGCACCTCCTATTTACTAAGGTAATATTATAACCTTCTGAGATCTTTGATGGAGTTAAATACTAAATAGTCATACTTATAGTTTTCCTTAGTTATGATAGAAGGTAAATTAGGTACAGAGCTTTGGACTCATCAAGATAGAATAAATAATGGAGTATTTTCTCCAAATAAGCCAAATACAAATGGACTGAACATTGTAAATGTAATTCTTACCTGATAATTGTTCTTCTTGTTTATAGTTTAGAGTTATAGTTTAGAGTTAAAACCTTTCCTTTTTATTTAGACAAAAAGGGAGAAATGCTGTGAAACAGTCTTTTTGCACACTGGAAGATGTGTCTTTGCCAAGGTGCCTTCTCATTTGTTTAATTAAAAAGCTAAACGGCCATTAGCTAAGCAGGAGGTATTGGCCGGACAGCCAGACACAGTGGACCCTGGGAAGAAGAAAGGCTGATACCCAGAGAGTCACCAGCCAGAGACAGAGGAAGCAGGAAGGAATGGGCAGTACAGGGTAAAGGTAATAAAGCCACGAGGCAGAAAGTAAATTAATAGAAATGTGTTAAGTTATAAGAACTCATTAAAAACAAGCCTAAGCTTTTGGCTAATAATTAATAAGGAGTCTCTGTGTTGTGATTTGGGAACTGGCAGGAGGGACAGGAAAAGCCACATACACAAGGGCCCAAAGCTTGGGCTTATGGCTGGCTGCTTTGGCTTCTCAAATGGTCAGTTGACTTCTGCCTGTGTTTCTGAAGCTTTGCCTCTCTCTTTCAGAGATTTGCAAGTATCGCACAGGGTCTTCTGCTCCTTCCTCTTGGCCTTTTCAGTCTGCACGTGTTCAGCTGGAGAAGGGCTGGCTGGGCACTGAGATCGGAAACGAGGCTGGTGAGCCATACTTCCCGCACCTTTGCATTTCCTGCTAGGTGCATCTGTGGACCGCCATTGTAGCCCTCTCCCTAACCCGCTATTTTCACGCTCCTGTCTGACAGTAGATTCTGCCTCCATACAGCCTTCCTTCTCAAACACAAAGTGCTGCAGGATAGGATTTGAGATGACAAGCCAGGGGAGCCTGAGTGGGTTGTCTGTTCAAACTAATTTTGTACTTGTGGCCGGAGACTCAGGGGCAGACAGAGCATTGGTTTGAAAAGTGGCAGCCTTTCTCTTTTTCCAAAATGACTTGCATTTCTTAAGCCAGTCCTCGGTGGACCTGGGAGCATCCTTCTCCACAGTTCCCATCAGTGGGCCCCCAGAACAAGTGTCCCAGATTCACTAGGCTCTGAGCTGAGAGATAAGGTAGCAAAATCCTGACTTTGGAGTGCTTGGAGGGTTTACCCTCTGACCCCAGCAGTTCCTTGTCCAGCCTGGAGTCAGTGGGCTGCATAAAAGGTGGTATGAAAAGAGAACCTTCACTGAAGAAGAAATCAAGTATGTCTGAGTTTGATTCAAACGGGCAAGGGAGGTCTGCTACAGTGAACTGAGTCTGGGAAAGATGCGAAGCTAAGCAAGGAAATGGGGTGCACGGCACACGGTTCTCGGGGCGCCGGAATTCCAGTGTAACTTTATTCCTGAGCATGTTGAGACATCTGGGCAGGTGGTTACTTCTTACATTTCCTCTGTCAAGAAGACTACACTCTACAGTCTAGGGCTCTTCTAGGAAAGGAGTTCTAGAAGATAAAGGATATTGTGGAGACTGCTAGAGAAGGAAGGATGGGAATAGGGTTGGTTTGTGAAAAAAATATTCCTTAAATTCAAAATTGTTATTTAATAGAGGAATCTGGTGATGGATGTACTTTCTACATCTGTCAACACACAGAAGACAGAATTGAACTCTTAGGGGTAGCATGGGCACCTGTACACACACAAACATATACACCATACACATAACACACACATATACATCACATCACATACACATACCCACACCACACACACATATACACTACATACACATATATGTCATACACCACAAATATATACCACATACATATAACACATAACACATATCACATGAATACACACCACACACACACACACACACACACACACACACACACACACACACACACGTATTAAAGGTGGGATAGTTTCCTTGGGTTTACAAGTGCCTCAGAGACTAGTAACAATGAGAAATAGGTATCCCCAACAGCAGCACCATGCCAGGGTATTTATTGTAAGGAGGAGATCTCATAGCTACTTATGATCAAGTCCCTCACTGAGTGTAGCTGAGGGGACAAGTATTTAAGGTCCAGTGTCTTTGTTTTTGTCTCTGTCCCTTGTATGGACACTCACCCAGCTACTAGTGTGAGCTCCCGGACCCTGGCAGCTAGCTGTTCCGCTCACATAGCCCTCTTCTCACCCCAGCTAGTGTGTGGTTTGGATTTTCCTGGCATTGGTTTGGATTTTCCTGGCATGGAGCCCCTTGATTTTCTACAGGACCTTCTGACTGTGGGCACTAAAGGAAGGCTTTGGCTCTGGGGGAGGCGAAACTCTCGGAGAGGAACAGATTTGTTCCTGCAGCAGCAGCGATGAGCTACAGCGTAGCACTACCATGGCTTCCCAGCTTTGCCCTTTCAATGCACTGTGTCCAGATGGGTTCCCAGGGGATGGGCAGAGCACTTCCCACACGAGAGGGCTCAATGAGGAAAAGACAGAACAGCAAAGCCTGGGCTTCTCATGCTTTCCTGCCCTCTGGCATTCCCAACTTTCCTCAAAAGACACAGAGTGAAAGCGTGGACGCAGAATGATAGCCTCCTAAGAATGAAGGGTCATGAACCTAGGTTGTTTTCTATGATCTACATCTCCAATATCACTTATTAAACAGGTCAAAATTTATGCACCCAACCAAACCCATGGCAAAACTCGCATGTCAATAAAAGATAGACTTCCAAGTCCTCCCCGCCCCTTCTCTCCTAAAGCCACTGGTCATTTTCAAGCAAAAGACACTGTGCTGATTTCCATGTGAAAACAAAGCAAACCAAACAAAAAACAGCATGTAAAATGGCTGCTTTCCAGAGTCCTGGGCATTACCTGTTCCACCCCTGGGATGCTGGCACTGGAGAGCTAGGCTACTGACATTTCTCCACAGCTCCTTGGGATCAATGCCCAGGAATACTAATTCACCCAGCGACACTGAGCGAGACCTGCTCACCACACTTCTCTCACAAAACTGTCCAAAGCTCACTGCCAGCAAGCCCTATTTGAAGTCCATTCTGATGGCCAGAGGCAGCCTTGAAGGTTAACACAAACTCTGTTTTCCCCACAAACTCCACCCAGCCTCACCACGTGAGGGTCCTCCTCCAGACACTCACGTTCAGCTATCTCTCTCTCTCTGGAAATTCACCCGCAGCGATAATGCAGCTGTTGCAGACTTATAGACGAGAGAACAAACAATCTCATGGGGACAGATAACTCCTCTGATATTCCCACCCCGAGACAATGGGAGACGTCACATTATCTGTGTTTACGGAAGAACAGATTCCTTCTATTGCTTATCTTTTCTGTGGAACCCAAATTCTGCATTATCTATAGTAGTGCGGATGTTTGGCTGTTAAAATAAAAACCAGGTGACAGTGTGTACTGTGATGAACTATTTCACCCCGCCACTACCATTGTCTTTCTTCTGTTAGGGTTTCACACATCAGTGGTACAGAAAGGATACTTGGTGAGGATTGTGCTCATGTCTCTAAAGGACAAACTGCTGGTCCTTCTCACTGCAAAGGAAAAGTAGACACACATATATTACCTGTGGGGAAAACGTTACATGAAGAAGCCCGCATGTCACTGTGAACTCCTTTTCCAACTAGTAATTTGATGTGGGGAATGTTAATTTATTTGTTCACTAGCAATTACTAATTTATTTTAATAGTGTCTTTATTTTTAAATATGGACAAATAACATGGCATTTTTGTACATTGAAGAGTGGTTAAATCCATCCAGTTATCAATCAACACTGCCTTTTATAGAGGAATTATGCTTTCAACAAATATATGCATTTGTTACATATGTATTTATGTGTATGTGTGTCTGTATGTATGTAACTGTGTGGACATGTGTGTGTGTATATATATCTGTATATGTGTCTGTGTGTGAGTGCATATATATGTGTGTTTCTGTGTGTATGTGTCTCTGTGTGTATTTGTGTGTATATGTATATATCTGTATATGCATTTATGTGTCTGTTTATGTGTATGTGTGTGTTTCTATGTATGTGCATGTATATGTAAGTATCTGTGTGTGTCTGCCCTCTCTGTGTAAGTATATGTCTACCTGTATATGTGTATTTGTATGTGAGTCTCTGTGTGTATGTGTGCATTCATGAGATGTGTGAGTGTGTGTGTGTGTGTGTGTGTGTGTGTGTGTGTGTGTAAAGAGGTCAGGTAAAATTCTTCATTGGTCTCATCTGTTTTGGGAACAGAGGCAGGTGGATGTCTGTGAGTTCAAGACCAGGCTTTCCTCTTCTGCTCTCAGCTCCATTGGCTAAAACTTAGTTTCAGGGACACAAAGGCTGCAAAGTGAGCTGAAACATGTAGTCTTTGACACAGCAGGACAGATCTACAATTAAATTCAGGGCATTCGATGCTAGAGAATAAATAATGGGGACTATAAAAGAAGCAGTGCTCAGCCACACCCCCACCAAAGACTTTGGTGAGTAAGGAACAACTCCAGCATGCTACAGAGAACCTTTGTAGATATTTTAATAGCCATAATATTCCTCACTGAGAGAATCACCTGCATGTTCTTTCCTGTTCTTTTCTTTTCTCAACTCTTCTCCATTTGTCCAACACTGTTTTTGCTTGCCTATGACGTGATGGCTAATCCACACTTCAGAACCCTTGGTGTGGTGCTCAGAAAAACCCTTTTAAATTATTCCTTTTCATCCTCTTTGAAGTAGCTCGTGCTTACTTATTAATTAAATTTGTTCTCTGACTGTTCAAGGTCCTGAGAAAAAGTGAGAGCTGAGTGTTCATCCTGAACAGGACATTTATTAACCACCCATGACATCCTGACAGGGTTCAAGGAACGCAGAGGAAGATGGAGTGGAAAGGGTGTAAGAGTCAGAAGATAAGGAGGAGAGCCGTGTCTTCCAGGCATGTCATGACTTTTTGTAATCATGAGCTCACAGAGGCTTCTGTAACCGGCTGCTGAGTGGCCCCATCTGTAGCTAGAGTTTTCCTGCCTTTCCTGCCCACAGTCAGGACAAATCTCTGTCACCTGCCAGTCCCACAGCTGCTCAGACCTGACCAAGTAAACACACAGAGACTTATACTGCTTACAAACTGTATGGCCATGGCAGGCTTCTTGCTAACTGTTCTTATATCTTAAATTAATCCATTTCCATAAATCTATACCTTGCCACGTGGCTTACTGGCGTCTTCACAAGCTGCTTGTCATGGCAGCAGCTGGCAGTGTCTCCTCCCACCTTCCTGTTCTCTCAATTCTCCTCTCTGTTAGTCCCGCCTATACTTCCTACCTGGCCACTGGCCAATCAGTGTTTTATTTATTGACCAATCAGAGCAATTTGACATACAGACCATCCCACAGCATCCATCAGTCATCAGTCATGAATGGGAGCTGCCAGGGCCCTACCTCACCCTGTTGAAACAGGAATCATGACTGGAGAGATGGCTCAGTGAAGAGCACCTACTGCTCTTCCAAAAGATCCAAGTTCAGTTTCCAGCATGCATGATGGGCAGATCAGCTCTCTGTAATTCCAGACCCAAGGGGATGCAACACCCCTGTCCCCGAGGGCACCCGTGTTCATGTGCATACACCCTCAGGACATGAGAACACACAGTGGAGAAAAACATAAATCTTTAAAATGAGAATCGTTTTCTGTAAGCTGATTTCTCAATGGCTTTTCTCACTGGTAAAAGAAAATGCCCTTGAAATATTGTTTTACACACACATACACACACACACACACACACACACACACACACACACACAGTATTCTTGCTAATCACCAGTTTATATCAATAATTTATTTAATGGTTTGTCTAGTGAGAGAGGTGTTAATCTTGATAAAAATAAGTTTTCTTTGGAATAAATTCTAAAATGCAGAATGTTTGGACTAATGTTGTGAGCATTTAGAATGCTCTAGGAGATGCCGGCTGCTTCCCCAGAGACTTTGCAATGGACACCCCAGTACAAGCGTGAGAGTGCTCACTGTCCCCTCACCAGTGCTGGACAATGATCAGTGTGGTTATTTCCTATCCAGTGAACATCAGATGTGAACTAATTGTTGATTTCATCTTCATTTCCCTGATTACTAGTCAAAATGAACCACATTTTAACATTTATAGTCTGTTGGCATTTGTTTTTATGCTAATTGCTAATCTGTATTCCTTCCCTACTTTTCATGTTTTAGAATTTATAGGAGCTTTTTATGTATTTTGAATATTAATCCTGCTATAATTTGTACCATAAACATTTTCTCTTAGACTGTTGCTTATTTTTCTCAGAAATTTATTATGAAAATTTTCAAATGCTCAGCAGTTAAAAAAAATTTTTAGCTTTCTTTATAGCAGCTTTTGTATACAATTTAATTACACGTTACACATCTGTAAACAGTGTTTTTTAACTCCTAACATTTTGCTCCCTATCTACCTGAGGGCTTAATTTATTCCAGGGTCATCAAAATATTCCCATCCACTTTAGCATAATATTACTGTCTTAAATGTAGAGTTCTTTAGTACATCTCATTTGTGTGTGGGCCAGAGGGCTGTGAGTATCTAATTTTCTCAGATCAATGACATTGGGAGAGCAAGCTCTCCTGCTGAGGCAAAAGTATCCATTCTTCTTTCTAGTTATATGGACTCCATCTGTCCATGGGCTTTCGTATACATGGACCATGTCTGAATCTGTTCTGTTCTAACATCTATTTGCTGACATCCCCAGTCCCACGGTTTTCATTGTTCTCTTCACTTTATAATTTGATAGGTTAGCTATACCACTCATTATTTTCTTTCACCATTTTTTCCTTTTAAAGTTTTTCTATTTTTTAAAGAAATTTTTATTTAAAGAAAAATCTATCATTGCATGTGCACATGTGTCTGAGTGTATGCCTATGTATCACATGCATGCAGTGCACACTGATGCCAGAGGGCATCAGACTCCTGGAATTGGACTTACAGATAGTTATGGCCGTGAGATGCGCTCACCCACCACTTGACTTTGTTCTACTCACAACTTACCATTCTTTGGTCACTCCTAGCAATAGTTGACCTTGAACAAAGAAAGAGAGAGGGTGGTGGGCATTTGACCCCATCATCCATCCCTCCCCACTTCTCCACTTCTGTCCTATAAGCACCCAGCTTGTAAGCAGATAGTGGGCTTTGACTCTTACAAAGACCCTCTCTGCAGGCTTCCCCTTGAAATAGAGGCTGTCCTGACTTCATTTGCCCATTCCATTGTCTGTCAGCCCTCCCAGGACATAACATTAGAACGAAGCTCTACATAGCATGCTAACTTCCTAAATACTTTTCTATAACTTGCTTTGGACAAGATGGCTAAGTTCACAGGGTCTCAGTTACATTACCTGCTGTTTTAGTTAGGGTTTCTATTGCTGTGATAAAACACCCTGACTAAAAGCAACTCAGGGAGAAAAGGGTTTATTTCAGCTCACAACCCTTGGGTCACACCAGTGAGGGAAGTCAGGGCAGGAAGTCAATACGGGAACCTGGAGGCAGAAGCTGAGGAAAAAACCACGGAGGAGCGCTGCTTACTGGCTTGCCCCTCAGGGTTTTTCAGCCTGATTTTTCATACCACCTGCCCAGTGATGGCTCTGTCCGCAGTGTGCTGGACCCTCCCACACCAACCATTACTGAAGAAAATGCTCCACAGATGTGTCTTCAGGCCAATCTGATGGAGGCATTTTCTTCACTGAAGTTTTCTTTTCCCAGGTGTGTCTAGGTTTGTGTCAACTAAAAAAAAAATCAATCAGAATAGCTATAGGAAAGAATTAATAACTTCATCTACCTTACAGAGGGCTTGTGAACATAAAATAACAGTGTATGTAGGATGTTTACACTTAATTCATAGCAGTAACTTGTACTAGTGATCATTATTTTATAACTTGTATTAATAATTTGTATCCATAATTATCAGGCCAAGATGGGTTCCACAGCTTGCCCTGTAGATCTTGCTCCACCATAAACAGCCAGTGCCTGCCTCACAGGATGCCATGGTTCTGATGCTCATTTGCCATCTCCCTGAGTGCTATATTGTATAATCCACTAGGTATTGGGATATTGTTAGATGTTCCTGCACAGTGTATTCTCTAAATGACTCACACACAGACCACAGGTGGTAACTAGTTAAGGACACATGGAGAACTGATTAAGCTGGAAACAAATGGATATTCTCCTCAGATAAGTCTGGAAAAATATTCCATCCACACTGTCTGGCTCAGCACGACGGGGGGCCTGAGATGAGAGCGCAAGGATGTGACCCAATTTCCTGAGACCGTGGGGGCCTTCAGTTCAGTTGAATTAGGAAATGGTTTATTACAGTGTTGCTAGAATTTTCCACAGGATGACTGTCTCAGTCAGGGCGTCCATGGCTCTTAAAGATCCCTTGTTACATTTTCCATCACAGTAACCCAATTGCTGATTTCTACATTTTCTTGGGCTGACATCCCGAATCGCTTCATCATCCTCCATGTGTTCTTCCCACCCTGTAGCTAGAGTTTTCCTGCCTTGCCTACAGTCAGGACAAATCTTTGTCACCCGCCAGTCCCACAGCCGCTCAGACCCAACCAAGTAAGCACAGAGACTTATATTGGGCTTATATTGCTTACAAACTGTATGGCCGTGGCAGGCTTCTTGCTAACTGTTCTTATAGCTTAAATTAATCCATTCCCATAAATCTATACCTTGCCACATGGCTTGTGGCTTACTGGTGTCTTCACATGCGGCTTGTCATGGTGGCGGCCGGCAGTTTCTCTTTCGCCTTCCTGTTCTTTCTTTTCTCCTCTCTGTTAGTCCCGCCTATACTTCCTGCCTAGCCACTGGCCAGTGTTTTATTTATTGACCAATCAGAGCAACAGATTTGACATACAGACCCATCCCACACCACCCCATCTAGAAGAATAATTATGAAATTGCATCTGGGCTGTGAGGACTCAAGGGCATCAGGGCCTTTGAGATTTCTCCTCAGTTCAGCCTAATTCTGCCACTGTTTCCCGGGGTGACTCAAAAGCACACTCATGTTCATAGCAGAATTCTCTGGCCTCAAACAGAGGACTTCCAAGATAAGAAGTCAGCCAGTCCTTTTCCACCGGGTGGAACTGACTGGGCATCGTCAGTCAGAGTGAGATGGAGAGAGCCTACCTGAGGGTCACTCAAAGGCCACTGTGTCCCGTCATCCTAGGCTTGCTTATATTGCTGGCTTTGCTGGGAATACCTTGTCCTCACTTCCTCTTCCTGGGTCAATCTTCATTTCTTTCCCAAATTCCATTTTAGGAACACTAAATCTTGTTCACTTTTGAAGGTCTCACACAAAACTCGGTAGTGGAGGTAGAGTAGGCTGCTGAGTTCAAGCAAGACTTTTGATTGATTTTATTTACTGACATATCTTGTACCTAAAAATTGGGCTGGCAACTCTGTCAGAAATGAGCACAAACCTCTGGATTGTGGATGGATGAATGAAATAATGATGCTAAGCAGTTTTGATGATAAGCATTAACTGTCAATTTGACAGGACCTAGAATCACCCAGAAGACAGGCATCTGAACATGTGGGTGATTATCTTGACTGCCTTGATTCAGTGGGACAATCCACCGATGGTGGCTGGTACTGTTCCCTGGCTGCGATTCTAGGCTGTGTGAGTGGAGAAGAGCTGAGCAGTAGAATTTAGCCATCCCTCTCTGTTCCTGGTTGTAGATGTCAAAAGCCAGTTGCTTCAAGTTCCTGCTGCCTTGAGCTCCTGGCCATGATGGACTGCACCCTTGACCTGTTCTTCCGAAGCCTGTACTCTCGGCCATGATGGATTGCACCCTTGAACTGTGAGGCAGAATAAATCCTTCCCTCATGAGTTGCTTTTGCTGGGCAAAAGGAACACCACGACAACAACCTAAGACCATACTTTACACTGATTGTTTTACTAAGACTCTTACAGGACAACAACACAATCTCCATTGATGATGAAGAAACTGAGGCTTAACCACACTAAGCCAGCCCTAACCATAGTGAGCAAGCCTGTGCCAACAGCCCCAAACTGCAGCTGTCTGGCCCCAAACCACACTCCTTGCTCTTAACCACGCACTGCCACTGCATTTGTGGTCCCACCATACCTGAGCTGACCTGGTGAACAGCCTTCATCAGAACCAATTTCCTGCCTGCTTGTTTCAGTGGCATATTCCAACACCTCCTCTGTCAGCAAATGGTCCTTCTACTGTCCCCAGATGATGCTGCCAGTCAGCCTTGGAGAACCTTGGTCCACTTCCCACCACCTGTAGTAAGTAGGGTAAGGATCACACTGTACCTTTGAAATGTCACCACAATTTCAAATGCTGAGAAAGGAATGAAACAGAGTTATGGCAGCATCTGTGGGTAGACCAGCCTTAGGAGTCTCTTCCTACAGTTTCTGCTTCTTGGGAATGAGTGGCTTTCCTGTGGCCAGATATTTAGTTCACCTCTACCTCTAAAGCAGCACCCTTCCCTGTTCTTCAGAATTAGAGTCAGAATGACCCTGGGAGAGGGCAATAGTCTTTTCACAACCAGGGTCCACCTTCCAAATCACTTATTGGCCAGGATGACAGACAGTGTGTGTCACCCTGTCCTCCACTAGGAGTCTTATCACCATAGAGCTAAACTGAAAATCATGCACAGACCCAATGACAAGAAGAATCTCAGAGACTCATCCCCCAAATGGGACAGACTGATCCAGGCTGGGTTACATGGCCCCAGGCCAACTCTGCTCAGTCTTCCCCACGGTCCTCACTCCTCACAGCTGATCAGTAGCTGGGAGTTCTTTGAAAGCAGAACATTGCCACTCACCCATCTGCCTCACTTGGGCCAGCCCACTATCTATCCAGCAAGGCTGTTTTCCTAGCTTCTGTTTTAGTAAGGCATGCCCGTGGTTTCCATCCTGCCTGCTTCTGACTCAGGCTCACCACCGAGCCCCACAGAAATGTCGACTTTCAGCAGCAGAGCATCGAACATTCAGAAGCCTGGAGCCAATCTGAGTCGGATAAAAGACCTTTTTCATATCGCCCTAAGGGAAGATGCCAGGCATGCTCTGGGATTCCAGACACAAAGTATAGGAAAAGATGGAGAAAAAACACAGTTTATAAAACTCATATTTAATGTTCTATTCTTGGTCTGTGTTGGCAGCACAAATAATGACTCTCAGACAGTATTGGCCAAGGATGTGACAGAGACAGATGTAGGACAGCTCAGTCTGAAACTCTGAGTTCTCTGTCTGTTAGTTTATTCAGAGCTCTGCAAAGGGAATAGTGTCTATGTAGTCAAAAACCCTCTATTGTATGCAAATTTTCCCATTTATTTTGTATATGTGCTGGCTAGTTTTATGTCAACTTGACACAGATTAGAGTCTTGACATAGAAGAGAGGGAGCATCAGTTGAGAAACATGCCTCCATAAGATCTGGATCTAGGCCATTTTAAAAAGTTAGCATTTTTTAATGTGGGAGGGTCCAGCCAATTGTGGGTGATCCCATCTCTAGGCTGGTGGTCCTGGGTTCTATAAGAAAGCAGGCTGAACAAGTCATGGGGAACAAGCCAGTTAGCAGCACCCCTCTGTGGCCTCTGCATCAGCTCCTGGTTCCAAGTTTCTGCCCTTGTTTGAGTTCCTGCACTGATTTCCTTCAATGACAGACATGATGTGGAAGCACAAGCCAAATAAACCCTTGTTTCCCCAACTTGCTTTTGGTCATGGTGTTTCATCACAGCAATAGAAACCATAACTGAGACAGCATACTTGGATACTAACCAAGACAAAAACAAAAACAAACAAACAAAAAAAACTTACAAGAGAAGATGGGAAAGGAGGTTGTCTTTAGCAAGAATTCTTGGTTAGAAAATTAGTTATGGCATACCAGCCAGTGAATCAGGTAGGCTAACTGCAGATCTTCACTCTCATCCAAATTCAATCCCCAGTTTCACCCCAGCTCTCTTCCATCTCTTCTATTCTGTTGTTGAGGCTTGCCTCTGAGGTTCCTATTCGGGTTCTGTTTTAAGATTTCCCTCAATTTGGGTTTTCTTTATTGACCCTATTTCCACTTTCATTTCCCTCCACTGTTTGTGTTTTCATAGATGTCTTTAAGGGATTCATTTATTTCCTCTTTGAGGACCTCTATCATATTTGTAAAGGCTGTTCTAAGGTCTTTGTCTTGTGCTTCAGTTATGTTGTGATCCTTGGGGCCTTCAGTTGTAGGGTTGCTGGACTCTAGTGGAGACATATTGTCTTGGTTGCTAGTAATTGTGTTTTCACACTGGCATCAAGGCATCTGGATTTGTAAAGGTTCTAGTTCTAAGTGCTAATATCTAGGATTGTTTTTGTTGGATGGGAGTTGTGTTCCTTGGTTTCTGTTGCCCTCTATGGTTCTTAGGAGGGTGTGTGGGCTGTGTGTTGTCTGGCAGAGAATTCTTATGGGATCCCATTAGGAATGGCCATTAGTGGTTCTGGGTAAATGTGTTTTCTAGGTATTGGGACTGACACTTAAGAATGGAGGTGGGGGGTGGTCCTGAGGGGTTCAAAGGAGGGAGGAAAGTAGAATATTCAATCAGGATCTGCTTAGTACCCTGGGAAAGCAGGACAGAAAGTGAGGAGGGGCCACAGAAGTAGTCTGCTACAGAGCTGGAGACAAGATGGGGGATTGGATTTGAAGGAGAGGAGGGAAAGTGAATCACTGAAGCTTGCCCACTTCCTTCTCTGGCCTACTTGCTCCTCTGGTGGTCTTGGCTGGTGGTTTTCCGGGGAATGCCTGCTGGAGCTGGGGACTGGGATAGCAGGATGAGCGGAGAGGAAGGTTGCAGGTAGGTGTGATCCCTGGAGATGGGGGCAGAGAGGAGGAGGAGGCCACAGTAAGTAGTCTGATACCAAGATGGGAGTGAGATTGCAGGACTGGATTTAGAGAAGGGGACTGTTGAAGATCCAGTTAGGCTGCCTACTTCCCTAGCCTGTGGTCTGTGGGTTCCCAGAGAATGCCTGCTGGAGCTCTGGAGCTGGGGACTGGGATAAAGCAATGAGAGGAGAAAAGGAAGGTTGAAAGAGAAGATATGTGTGAGCCACTGGAGATGGGGGCAGGGAAGGAGGGGAGTCCTCAGCAGGAAGTCTGCTGGAGAGCTGAAGATGAGACTAGGGGATTGGATGAGAGAATCTCAGGTATTGAAGGTGCAACAGAAGAAATAGACATCTCAGTCAAAGAAAACCTTAAATCTAAACACAAACAAAAAAACTGGCAGAAAACAAGCAGAAATCTGGGACACTATGAAAAAAACAAACCTAAGAATAATAGGAATAGAGGAATAAAAAGAAACCCAGGTCAAAGGCACAGAAAATATTTTCAACAAAATCATAGAAAAAATCATTAAGGTGCTAGAAGCATATAGAACACCAAATAGACTGTACCAGAGAAGAAATCCCCCTCCCACTTGCCACACGTAATAATCAAAACACTAAACATACAGAACAAAGAAAGAATATTAAAAGCTACAAGGGAAAAAGGCCAAGTAACATATAAAGGCAGACCTATTAGAATAACATCTGAATTCTCAATGGAGACCTTAAAAACTTGGACAGATGTTCTACAGATTCTAAGATACCACAGATGCCAGCCCTGACAATTTTTTTATACCCAGCAAAATTTCAATTACAATAGATGGATAGATAGATAGATAGATAGATAGATAAAATAAGACACTCAAAATAAAATCAAGCTCAAGCAATATGTATCTACAAACCTGGCCCTACAGAAGGCACTAAGAGGGAAACTCTTAACTAAAGAGGTTAACCATACCCAAGAAAACACCAAGAATAAACAATCCCAGACCAGCAAATCACACACATGCACACAACAGGAGTAAACAAACACTGCTCATTGATATCTCTCAACATCAGTGGTCTCAATTCACCAATAATAAGGCAGACTGACAAAACAGATCCTTCTGCAAAAACAGGATTCATCCTTCTACTGCATCCTAGAAATGCACCATAACATCAAGGATAGATACCATCTCATGATAAAAGGATGGAAAAACATACACGAAAATGGACCTAAGAAGCAACCTGGTGTAGCCATGCTAGTATCTGACAAAATAGACTTCAACCTAAAACTAATCAGAAGAAACAGGGAAGGATACCACATACTCAAAAAAAAAATGCCACTGGGACATTTCAATACTTAACATCTATGCACCAAACACAAACATGCCAGTTCAAAACAGAAAACTACACAGCTTAAATCACATATTGACCCTCACACAATGATAGTGGAAGACTTCAATACCCCACTCTACCAATAGATCGGTCATCCAGACAAAACCTAAACAGAGAAATGCAGGAGATAACTGAAATTATAAACTAAATGAATCTAACAGATATTTATAGAACATTTTACCCAAATACAAAAGAATATATCTTCTTCTCAGCACCTCACAGAACTTTCTACAAAATTGACCACATACTCAGACACAAAGCAGTTCTCAACAGATACAGGAAACTTTAAATAACTCTTTCTGTCTTATCAGACCACCATGGAATAAAGCTGGATTTCAACAACCATGGAAACAACAGGAAGCTTACAAACCCATGGAAACTAAGCAACTCTCTACTCCATGAAAAATGGATCAAGACAGAAATAAAGAAAGAAATTAAAGACTTTCTAGAATTCAATGAAAATTAATATACAGCACACCCAACCTTATGGGACACAATAAAGGCTGTTCTAAGAGGCAAGTTCACAGCACTAGATGTCTATATGAAAAAATTGGAGAGATGCCATACTAGTAACTAACAGCACATCTGAAAGCTCTAGAACAAAAAGAAGCCATAAACAAATGGCACAAACATCAAGAAATCATCAAACTCAGGGTTGAAACAAATAAACTAGAAATGAAAGACAAACAAATAATCAACAAAACAGAACTGTTTTTGAAAAAATCAATAAGATTGACAAACACTTATAAAAAACTACAAGGCAAAGAGAAAATACCCAAATTAACAAAATTAGAAATGAAATGGGAGATATAACAGGCATGGAGGAAATCAAGATAATCATGAGGACATATTTAAAAACCTGTACTCCACCAAATTGGAAAATCTAAAAGAAATGGGTAATTTCCTCAATACCACCAATTGCCAAAGTTAAAGCAAGACCAGATGAGCAATTTAAACAGACCTATAATCCTTAGTAAAAGAAGCAGTAATTAAAAATCTACCAACCCAAAATAAAAACCTCAGGGCTAAATGGTGTGAGGGCAGAATTCCATAAGATTTTCAAAGAAAAATTAATGTCAAAACTCCTCAAATTAGTCCACAAAATAGAAACGGAAGGAACATTGCCCAATTCATTTATAAGGCCACCGTTACCCTGTTACCCAAACCACATAAAAATTCAGCAAAGAAAGAGAACTACAGACTAATTTCCCTCATGAACACAGCTGCAAAAATCCTCAATGAAATACTTGTAAACCAAATCCAAGAACAAATTATTATTAAAAAAGTCACCCACATTTATCAAGTAGGTTTCATCCCAGAGATGTGGGAATGCTTCAATATATAAAAAAATCAGTAAATGTAACCCACTATATAAATAAACAGAAAGAAATAAAACATGATCATCTCATTAGATGCAGAAAAGGCCTTTCACAAAATCCAATACCCTTTCATGATAAAAGTCCTGGAGAAATTAGGGATACAATAATTAGAGACATTAGACATTAAGGATAATAAAAGCAGTTTACACCAAGTCTGTAGCCAACATCAACTTAAATGGAGAGAAAGACAAAGCAATTTCACTAAAGTCAGGAACTATATTGTTCATTCTTTCCATGTTTATCTAATATAGTACTTGAAGTCTTAGCGAGAGCAATCAAACAAATGAAGGAAATCAAGGGATACAACTGGAAAGGAAGAAGTCAAGGTATCTTTATTTGCAGATGATATGACTATATACACACAAGTCACCCTAAAAATTCCACCAGGGAATTCTACAGTTGATAAACACATTCCTCAAAGAAGCTGGATACAAAATTAACAAAAATCAGTAGCCCTCTTATATACAAATGATAAACAGACTGAGAAAGAAGTCAGGGAAACACTTTTTACAGCAGTATCAAATAATGTAAAATATCTTGGAGTATCTCCAACCAAGCAAGTGAAAAACTTGTATAACAGAAATTTCAAGGACTTGAAGAAAGAAATTGAAGAAGTTATCTGACGATGGAAAGATCTCCCATGCTCATGGATTGGTAGGATTAGCAGTAAAAATGGCCATCCCATCAAAAGCAATCTACAGATTCAATGGAATCCCTATCAAAATTCCAACACAGTTCTTTACAGAATTTGAAAAAAAAATCTCAGCTTCATGTGGAATTATGAAAAATCCAGGATAGTAAAACAATCCTGAACAATAAAAGAACTCCTGGAGGTCCTGTCATTCCTGCTTCCAAGTTGTACCCTGTAGAGTAATAAAATAGTAATAAAAATAGCATGGTATTGGCACAAAAACAGACATGTCAATCAATGGAATGGAATTGAAGACCCAGACATAAACCCACATATCTACGAACATCTGATTTTTGATAAAGAAGCCAGAAATGTGCACTGAAAACAAGACAGCATCTTCAACAAATGGTACTGGTCAAAGAAAAGATGGCTGCATGTAGAAGAATCCAAATAGATCCATAGTTATCACCCTGCACAAACTCAACTCCAAATAGACCAAAGACCTCAATGTAAAACTAGATACACTGAACCTGATAGAAAAGAAAATAGGGACTAGCCTATAACTCATTGGCATACGAAAAGACTTTTTGGACAGAATACCAATAGCACAGGCACTCAGATCAACAATTAATAAAAAGGAACTCATGGAGCTGAGAAGCTTCTGCATGGTAAAGGACACCATCATTCAGACAAAGCAGCAGCCTACAGAATGGGAAAGATCTTCACCAACTACACATCTGATATAAAAGAAAAAAAACAGACAGCAATAAAACATATAACCTAATTAAGACATGGGGCACAGATCCAAACAGGGAATTCTCAAAAAAGGAAACTTAAATGGCTGAAAACCACTTAAAGAAATGTTCAGTATTTTTAGTCATCAGGGAAACACAAATCAAAACTACTTTAAGATTTCTTCTTACACCTGTCAGAATGGCTAAGATCAATAACATAAGTGACAGCTCATGCTGGTGAGGATATGGAGCAAGGGGAACACTTTTCCATTGCTGGTGGGAGCACAAACTTGTACAGTCACTATGGAAATCAGTTCCTCAGGAAGATGGGAATTGATCTACCTTAAGATCCAACACACCACTCTTGTAATATACCCAAAGGATGATCCATCCTACCACAAAGACACTTGATGAATCATGTTATTGCCTCTCTATTCATAATAGCCAGAAATTAGAAACAACTTAGCTATCCCTTGACAGAAAATGGATAAAGAAATTGTGGTACATTTATAGAACGGAGTATTACTTAGCTGTTAAAAATGAAATTAGCAGGTAAATAGATGGAATTAGAAAAACCATCCTGAGTGATGCAACCCAGACCTAGAAAGAGAAATATGGCATGTACTCACTCATATGTGGGTATTGGCTGTTAAGTCAATGATAACCAAGCTACAATCCATAGAACTACAGAGGTTAGGTATAAAGTAAGGGGCTGGGGACTGGGGGGGCACACAGATCTCCCTAGTACAGGGAAATAAAATAAATTGTTATGGATGGATTGGGGAGCTGAAATGGGATTATCAAGTGATGAGGGGGAGGGAAGACAGGGACAGAGTGGGGAATATGGGGAGTGACAGCTAAAATTGAAGAGCTTTAAAGGGGTAATATGGAAACTTTATATAATTTAGGAAGTAGAAATTTCCTAAAATACATATCTAAATGAAGGCAATCTAAATAAAGTACCAAATAATGGGAGAGACAGCCCTAAGAGGCCATCTCTTGTCACCAAATGAAGCTTCCACTACTGAGACTGGATTACATCTAACTCAGTTGTTGGCCAAAAGTGTCCCCAAAATAACCCAGAATGTTGCCAAGACTATTGTTTGCTCTCCACAAACTGATGGCAAGTGTGAGGAGTTTCGTTGTGTCCCCTCAAAATGTCAGTGTTGAAGTCCTAGTTCCTAGTACCTGAGTATGTAGTCTTTTATAGGAGGAGGTAGAAAGTTTTGGGAACAATCCATTAAAAGGAGCCACTGGGATGGGTTCTAAGCTAGGAAGTCTAGAGATCTCACAAGACAGAGAAGTGTGAGCTTAGAGATGGCAGAGAGAGAAGACTCTGTGAAGAGATATGAAGGAAGGGAACTATCCACAGGGGGCTATCTGGCTGACTCAGAACAGACCCTACACCTGGACTTCAGAGTTCTGACTCCACAGCTATGAAACAATGGTTTCCTTAAGCCATCTAGTCCATGACAGTTTGCTGTGACAGCCCTAATAAACTAATCTGAGGAACCTGTATGTACCAAGCACATGTTACAGACCTGCTGCCTATTCTGATGAGAGGGAGACATCAACCAACGGGCCATGACCTCAGCACATCATCAATAAAGAGCATCTCTCAGCTCCTGTGGCTTGTGGATTGTTCACTCAGAACACCATATGTCATGGTTTGAATGAGAGCAATGTCCCACAGAGGCTTAGGTATCTGAACACTTGGTCCCTGGTTGGTGGTGGTGTTTGGAGATTGTGGAGCCTTTAGGAGGTGGAGCCTGTGGGGAGGAAGCAGGCTTTAAAGGTTAGAATCCTCACCTCACTTCTAGTTCACTTTGCTTCATGTTCTGGTTATGGATGGGAGCTCTTATATTCCTGCTCCAGCTCTTGGCTGCCATGCCTTCCCTGCCATTATGGACTCTCCCTCTGGAACCATAAGCCCGAACAAACTGTATCTTCTGTAAGCTTCTCTTAGTTGTGGTGTTTACCACAGCAGCAAAAAGTAACTAATGCACCAGGGCAAGGGGACAATGAACTGCCACACACCTTCATGCTGCATAGTTAATCATTCCCAAGGTCAGGCAGTATCTCCCAGACTTATCTCTGTCCCTTTCTTACAGATGACTTAATACAACCAGACATGGCTAGAGTGGCTGCCCCATTTGGGTGCTAAATGGCTCACACACATCATCTTCCTCTGGCCCCTGCTGTCTGACCCAAGCAAAGGGCTAAAGTAATTAGTCGCTTATGTCCCCTCAAAACCAGCTTACTTCTGGTTTAAGGCTGCATCCTACCCCAGGGTCTGGTCCCCTAAGAAGAGAGAGAAGCAGTATTAAATGCCAATAGCCATGCTTATTTTTATGAACTGAATTGAAGTGGAATTGGGAAAAAGGTTGTTCAGACACATTGCCTGAGAAAAGGAAGCCATTCCTCTGAGAGAATGAAACGGTAAAAGCAAGAGGGAATAGACATGAGTAAGGACACAAGAAAGATGGGCCCCAGCAAGGATATGTGTCATTTGCACAGGTTTTCTCGTGTGCTAGGCTACATGCTATGGGCTTTATTCCCGTCCTAACAGTTATCTAAAATCCCGATCCTGTGCGGTGTATGTCATTATCACCAGTTTGCAAAGGTGGACACTGAGGTGCATACAGATTAAGTAGTTTTCTCAAGATCATGGGGCAGGTTAAATAAGACTGAAGTGGAAAACCCGTCCATACACAGACTTTGCTTGGAATAAATGTACTCTTTCTTTCCCCTATTCAGAAGGATGGCTTGATGGTGGTGGCCTGGGTTACCTCAGCTCTGTTTCTTGAGATCCATTGTCACCTGTGACCCTGTCCTGTGCCCCAGTGTTGGGCTCTGAGCTCTCTTATGCACCAGCCTCAGTTGAGTCAAGCCTTGCAGAATTCCCCTGCAGAACAGACACAGGATGAGAGTTCAGGTTTTCGTCCCCTCTCTCATAAGTTGCTACAAAATGCCTGTGATTTCTGAGTGTGGGTCACAGTTCCTACAGAATGGCTTCTCCATAGAGCCCTCCGTATGGGTTCTAGGAAAAGACTTCTGTGGTGGAGGACTGTTCCTTTTTTTTCTTTCCTTTAAGTCTTGGTCACACTTTTGTGAAATTCCCCTTTAGTTAGGGAACTTGTGTGTGCCACTTTCTCCTGATGGACCCATTGCTGTTGCAGGGAGGCTGGTCTGAGAAAAAGGAGATGAACTGGCAGGAGCAGAGTCCTCAGCAGGTAGACAAAGGTTAGTGTTTTGGTCACTGTTCTATTGCTGTGAAGAGACACCATGACCACAGCAACTCTTGTAAGAAAGTATTTCAATGGGGCTTGCTTACAGTTTCAGAGATTCAGTCTATTGTCCTCATGGCAGGGAACATGGTGGCCCACAGGCAGACATGGTAGCTGAGAGTTCTACATCTGGATCTGAAGGCAGCAGGAAGAGAGGGAGCCACTGGGCCTGGCTTAGGCCCTTGAAACCTCAAAAGTCCACCCCCAGTGACACACTTCCTCCAACAAGGCCACACCTCCTAATAGTGCCACTCCCTGGTGAGCAAACATTCAAATCCATTAGTCTATGGGGGCCATTCTTATTCAGACCACTGCAGTTAGGATAGTCGTGTCCTGAGAATGGGAGCAGGAAGACTCACTTAGAATTTGAACAGGGGGCATGCTGATTGGCTGATAGGGGTCAAAGGTCATCCCTTTGACCAATAATTTTAAATGCAATCAACATCCCTTATCTCTTGACTGTTACACCAGAGAAAAGAAACAGAGCAAAGATCAGCAAAGCCTTTTACCGGTGAAAGGAGAAGTAGTGATCCTGGGAGCCAAGGAGCTCCTGCTTAGCAGGGGAGCCACAGGTGAAAAGAGAGCCACAGCATGGTACACCAAGCATTGCAAGCAAGCAATGCCTGCTGTCACGTGTAATGCCTGCTGTCACATGTAATGCCTGCTGTCACGTGCAATGCCTGCTGTCACGTGCAATGCCTGCTGTCACGTGTAATGCCTGCTGTCACATGTAATGCCTGCTGTCTGGAAGGGGCCCAGAACTGGAGACTCCTTAATCCTGTCATGCCAATCAACTCTCCTCCCTTTGAGGTTCAAGAGAGTATCAGGCAAAATAAAAGATAATAAATATAACAATATATCATTACACTATTACCTAGAATTCTGTGTTGATGAATGTCTTTTCCTTAGGCTAGTTCTGTCTAAGGAAATACAGACCAAAGGCTGCACCAATGTAACTGGGCGATGAGAGACATAAAGCCAGGAAGGGAAAAGCAGATGAGTTTCCGGCCCCAGGTCAGCACCATCCTAGGGCTCAGGTGAAGTAGATAAGCTGGACCTGCTGTTGAGAAAGAAGCATGAGACAGAAGCATGTCAAACAAGGCAGCTTAGGACACTCACTTATGATTGCTTCCTTCTTGAAATATAGAACAGGAAGTTAAAATAATTGTGCCCATGTACCAACTGCTTAACTCGTTGTGGTGATTTCCGTGGGGTCATAGACTCTACATTAGTGTTCTTCCATTCCTTGGTAGAAGGCTAAAGGAAGAAGAGGCTTGTGTATGTCAACACCCAAGGTCCCATCCATGACCCTTCCTGTCCCTTGTGTCAGAGTTGGTCAGTCCCAACCACCCAACCCATGCTAACCTGAAGAAAACAGTGGACTGGATCTAGTGAAGCCACAGCTTCAGGAGGATAATGAGGAGAGCCTAGAAAGGAGAGAACCAGACAGAGCCACCAGATCCCATGTATAATTCTGCCTGAATCTACAGCTGACCTCCAAGCTCCAGCCCCAAAGACAGAGCTCGTGATGTGACTCCAACCAATTGTTTTGTCTTCTAGGAAGTAAAGAAAATAATGCACTCTCCAAATATAACATAATCCAGTCTCTTCATACAACATTCACAGGACTCAAGCCATAACTCAAAACTACTGTACATGCATGACTAGCAATATTTGAACTAAGGACCAAGGCTTTCTGCTTTAGGAGACCTGGCAAAGGTGACAGTTTCAAAGTGAAGTCCCTGGGCCCTGTTCAGGGTCCATTCTGTCACACTATTTTTATAACACTAAGATGTTATTTGGATTTTTCATTTTTGTTCTTTTACAAGTATACAACGAAGTTTTCCGCAAACTATATGACAAGTGAGATTAGAATGGGATGAATATAAAACTAACACAAGAAGCCAACTGCTGTGCATTAGGCTAGGCACTGAGGAGGTTAACCAAATGTGAAACAATGCCATTCTGTCATTTGTTTTACTAATTTGAAGAATCAGTCTCAGCCTCTACCACCTGATGCCCACATCATCAAGAAGCAGGCATGCAGGTATTACAACTCACTCCAAAGACCACAGCCTGATCACCAGAGGACCACATAGAGTCACACACCTCCCACAAGCATCCCACTACACATCCAGATTCCCAACATCCTCTGGGTTGACTAGCGTTTACTCGAGGTATATTGACTAGACCTGAAGCAGAATACTGGCAAGCTTTGGGACATTATGAAAAGAACTAATCTTCAAATTATGGACATAGAAGAAGGAAGAAGAAGAGAAGGAGGGTGAGGAAGAAGGAGACAAACAAGAAGGAGGAGGAGGAGAAGATAGAGGAGGAGGAGGAGGAAGAGGAGCAACAGCATAGTGAAGGCATAGAGAAGAGGATATTTTCAATAAAGTCACAGAAGAAAACTTACAACACATCTAGTACAAGAGTCATATAGAACACCAAATGAACAGGACCAAAAAAAGAAACTTTCCATGACATATTATATTTAAGACATTAAAAACACAGAATAAATAAATGGTATGAAAAGATCCAAGAAATGTAAAGTCACTTATAAAGGCAGGGTCATCAGAATGACCCAGAAGCTTTTAAAGCCAGAAGAACCTGAAAGATAAACTCCAAGTTCTGAAAAACCACACCGTCAACCCGGAATATAATACCCAACAAAACTATCCATTAAAATTAAAAGATAAATAAAAGCTTTCCATGATTAAAAATTAATTAAAGGAATTTAAGAAAACTAAATCAGCTCTATGGAGGATGCTTCAGTTTGAAGAGAAAGATAAATACACCCAGAAGGACAGATGGATTAAATAAACAGTGTCAGAACAGTTAGTCAAAAAAGGTGTAAGAAGACACCAAAAAAAAAAAAAAAAAAAAAAAAAAAAGAGGCAGGAATTAACACAGTACTAACTCAATTCCTCCAATAGAATATTAGCATGTTGGATTAGAAAACAGAATCCATCTTTTGCAGCTTCTTAGAATCATACTTCACTTACAAAAACAGCCTAACCACAGCAAATGATTAAAAGACTGGCCTGATGTGTAGACGCAAAACCTCCAGTTCTCCTACATGGGCACAGTGGCAGATCTGATGGCCAGATTTCTTTGATCTTAAGTGTATCTGGACAAGCTTGAAGTCTCCAGCTGGAATTTAAACTCTCTGTGAAACACACTCTGGTGTGCAAAGCATGGAGAGAGGTCGTTGTCAGTGACCTGAGCTAGTCATCCTGCATGTAGTTAGCAATCAGCCAAGCTGCTTGTTAAACACATCCACACTAAAATTAAATGGCAGATGGTCCTCAGCTCACAATGTTTCAGCTTATGATTTTTTAACTTTATGATAGTACAAAATCAGTGTACACCAAATAGAACTTTTACTTGGGATTTTGAGCTTTCACCTTTTCCTGGTCTGGCAATATGTGGTATGACAACTTCTCTCTTTGTTAGGTTTCAGTAGTGAACCACAACTCATGGTAAACTACAGGACCAGTGGGACAAAAGTAGGTACTTTGCAGAGTAACTGTGTGTTATGTGGCTAAGCACTGATGTTCTGTAGATTAGATCATTAATGCATTTTTAATTCATCATATCTTTCTCCTGATGGTCTCACTGAAAGGCAATCCCTCTGTAAGTGGAGAAGCATCAATTCACACACTTACAATTAAGTAAATTATATAAACATAGAAACTACATATTATGAGTTATACATTAAATAAATAATATTTTAAAAGATAAAATATACTCAAACCTCATCACTATTGTGTATGTTAATATGGTTATTGACAATTATTATCTTTTGCTGCTGGCCATGTCAGAAGAGCAGTGGCTAGTTAGCAATTGAAGTTCAAGTTGTCAGCCCACCAGGAGGCAATTCCCTGATGGGTGAATCTTGGATAGGCAAAGCCCTGAGACCACAGATCCAAGAATGTCTTTCTTCTGCTGTGCCTTCACATGTTTGCTGCTTCCATCTTTCTCTGGTATCTGGCATGGTGTGAATGGGTGTGGGGAGATCCCCACTGCCTGTAAGTAGTGTGTTTATCTCATGGAAACATCCCGTTCTACTGGGCATTTTTACTTGTGGATTACTATGAGTATGATTTCTTCTTATGCTATACTGTCTAATTGATAATAATAATGTTAGTTTAAGTATAATTTTGATGATAAAAAATTAAAAGAAGGAAGTATCACACAGCTAGAACACATGAGTTTCTATTGAGGTGCTGTATAGATGTGGCTTAGGCTAATGATTAAGAAAAAACAATTGAGCCCCAGTAGCTCAGCTAGTTTAAATTCTCTTAATCTTAATGTTGGGAGACATGTTCACAGGTTTTGGAGTGCATGATAGCTGAAACAAAGCTTTGAAAATAACTTAAAGTTAGACTGAGATGTTTTTGTTAAATAGCTTTGAGGTGAAAAACCCAAGAAGACAATCTAAAGTTTTAGAAAGGCACATAGTTGAGTGAGGAACTTTTTAAGGTCAGGGAACAAAAACAAAGCAGCCCAATTATCATTAGCTGATGTGTCTTTCTTGCTAGAATTAGTTGATGACTAAAGGTGATGATTGATTTCTTATACCCATTTCTGCCCTCAATCTCCTGATATGAAAACTGTTGATGAGTGAGTATGCACCCTTAAGATTTAAAATAGAGCTGACTGATTCTTTTACATATATAAAAGTTTAGATTTGTGATTCCTTTAAGATTCCTTATAAGATTACCTTTCAAGATAAGTAATAAAGTGATTGGTCCTTTCTTTGTAACTGCAAAATGCAGCTTGCCAGTAAAAGAAATTCTTGCTTGCTTACACACTGTTCATCTATAACAATTTGCTTGGGTACGAATGTATGTGGATTCTTGGGATAATTTGCTTTCCACCTGTAATATGTAAAATGTTTAATCATGTAATGGATATGGAAAACATGCTGGGTTTTTTTTTTTTACTTATATTCATTGTGATCATTCACTTGAAAATAGAATACAACCACATTGTTATTTTTATTTTGCCTGAAAGATTTTACTGGGGTATATAAGCTGTAAGGGAAAGAATAAAGAGTTAAAATGAGTTAGAAAGAAAACATCAAGATTGAGAGAGTTAGAAGGAAAAACATCAAAAGTGAGAGAGTTAGAAGGAATTAGAAGGAAACAAGAATAAAGATAGAGTTAAAAAGAAATCATCAAGAATAAGAGAAGGAAATCACCAGGAAAATAAAGAATAGAGAATGCAAAGGAAGAATAAAGAAAAGGTCTGAAGGAAACCACCAAGAGAGTGTGTGTGTCTTTTTTCTCTATCCCCTCAAATAAAAAAAGTCTTTGTATGTGCCAACTTCATGGATTCCCTTTGAGTCTTGCTCTCCTGGAGGCTGTCCCCCACTCCCTCTGGAAATGAAAATCTTTGTGTAATAAAATAATGTATAGTGATATACCACACAGTTAAAAGTAGATGTTGAACACCTATAAGCAGAAATATGAGAAAATGTAATAGTGAAATAATTAGAGAAAAGTAAAGCCAGGTGGCTAGGATGTGAAAGAATGTATTGAGTGTGGGGATAGAGAAGGGTTTGCCCTTGACTACAGGCTTGCATATGGTTAATAAAACACAGTGACATCTACACACTGGAAATAGAAGAAAAACCTTAAAAGGTCTAGTGACTAGAGGGCCCTAGAAGGTGACCTGTTTTGTAGTAAGAAAAGTGACTAGAGACACATAAGCAATGCGTTGGCAGAATCATTGGGATTTGCCAGGTAGGCAACTGGGTGCCAATGGGCAAAAAACATGCCATGCAAAGGCCAAGGGGTGATACAGGGAGTTGCCTTTGACTTTTAGTCATGGGGACTATGAAGAGCTGCCCACACTCTACCCTGGTCCCTGAAGACCATATGTTGTTCTACCACCATTGGGTTTACTGGCGTCAGAGAAAGGCCAGCTGGCTTACGTGAGACTCCCAGCCCTCACGAAGACTGTTGCTCGCAGGCTGTTGTAATCCCTTGAGCTAATTGGACACTGTTTCTATATTCAGATGCTCTCAAAAAGTCTGTGGGATGATTCAGAGGTATTATGATTAATCTCATATTGAAAAGGACATCTGTGAAACTGACTCCTCTAAATATCTTCCAATGACATCTCCCTCCTTGTTTGGGGTGATGTAGACAGACCTGCAGGGTGAATAATACTGAGGAGGCACCAAGTGACCTTCAACTTCTGCCATTCTGAGCTGGAATTCACCATCATCCTAGAGTAATTAGTTTGGATCAATTAAACTCTTGGCAGTGTTCCTGGAAGCTTCCCCGGTCTGTGCTGAAAAGCTGCTCCACTTCCCTTATGGGAGAGAGGAAGCTGCTATGCCATTGAAATCAGGACACTGTTCAAGTCCCTTCAGACCACTGTGTAGCCATAGTTTCCAACTTTTTCTCTGGGACCAGAGACTTCAGTGAGCATCCCAGAATAATGAGAATGAATACTACAGCAAAAGGATTATGCTCCATCCCAGCTGTCACATCCCTGACCAGTTCCAAGACGACAGGCCCTTAGCCCTTCACACATGTCACACCATGGCAGACCTGTCTGCATCTCTGCATCCCTTGGAGTGATGTCAACACCTTGAGGGGAAACACTTGGCTTCATTTGTCTCTGGATATCATGGGTTGGATGAGTAGATATTATAGAGACACCCAGTGGAGGCTGGAGAGATAGCTCAGCACTTGTTGCTCTTGTAGAGGACTTGGGTTTGGTTCCCAGCACCCAAAGGCAGCTCACAACCATCTGTAACTCCAGTTCCAGAGGATCTGATGACCTCTTCTGACCTCTGCAGGAACCAGGCATGCACACAGTGCACAGATATATGTGCCAGAAAAACACTCATACACATAAAATAAAAAAAGAAACATGCTGCCGGGTGGTGGTGGCGCATGCCTTTAATCCCAGCACTCGGGAGGCAGAGCCAGGCGGATCTCTGTGAGTTCGAGGCCAGCTTGGGCTACCAAGTGAGTTCCAGGAAAGGCGCAAAGCTACACAGAGAAACCCTGTCTCGAAAAACCAAAAAAAAAAAGAAAAAAAAAGAAAAAAAAGAAACATGCAACCATTTTACATAACTTAGAACATGATTGTTAAAGATTTGATTACATGAAAAGAACATTTCTAAGTTATGTTTCTGGATTGTTCCATTTAACCCTCACAGTGCTTCCATGAGAGTGCATTATCTTATCAGTATGCCAATTTAACAAAAATGGGAAAGCCCATACTTAGAAAAGAATTACTGTCAAGATGGTACAACTGAGAGGAGTTGGGAGTCGGTTCTTTCCTTCCTCTGTCTTCACTGGTAGATGATTGAGTGAGGAGGTACCTGGTGAGGGGTGGTGGAAATGGAGCGTGCTGGGCTATGAGAAAGTCTCATGACAGATGGGATTGTAACCAAGGCCTGATGGGTGGATTTTAATCCTGTGAGAGCTGTAGATGTGATCAAAAGATGTTTCCAACGGGAGGCCATGGTGGCCAATGTTGGGACTGTAATCATCCTGCTTATCCCTGAGAAGAGAAGATGCAGTTGGGTAGAAGAATAGTTTAGGGTCAAATTAGCTTTGAGCTCACCTTAAACCTTATCCTCCCCCTGTGATCTGTCCACAAAAAAAAGAAAATGTTAGCCCACACTCCTCCTTCATCAGCGAGCATCTGAAGCAATTTAACCCAAGGGGTAAGGGAAGCAAAGGGGCCCGGGTTTGTGCCAAGCTGGCACAGACACTATTTCCATACCAGAAGGTGCCTGCTGCCTTAGGCAGCCTCGCTGAGGTCTCCATGGAGGCTCTGCTGGCACTGTGAGATGCAGAGAGATTGGGACAAGTCAGGGGCTGCTTTGCAAAGAGCCAGAAAGCTCCTTTGAATGCTACCACGAGGGGCTGCAGTGCTCAGTGCTCACTGAGACATAGAACGGAGAAGGGTGCTTGGACAAGCTCTGTGGCCAATGAAAAGCTGCTCCAGTATGTCTGGAAGTGGGGCACGGTGAAGATAACAAGGCCGGAGTGTGGAAGGGATCAGCAGCTCAGGTACTGAAGCTGTCAAGGGAGGGGGGAAGAGAATCAATAGTCACAATGGGCTGGATGTGCCAGACAATGTGCCAGGCCCTGTGTGTGTCATCTAATTAAATCTGTACAGCACGCTTCTAGGAGAAGAGAGGGACACAGGAAGGTTAATTGACTTGCCTGAAATCATTCAGTTTTTAAGTTTTTGAATCACATTTGAAAGTTGATTCTGCCGGGCTCTCAGGACTTAGCATTGTGAGCACTTCTGCAAACATCTTCCTCATGTCCTCATGGGTGCAGAGAATGATCTATCCTACCCTAAAGCAGGTGTCTTGACCACTCCTCACTCTACAGAAATGCTCTAACTGTGCAAATTAAAGCTATTAATATAAAGATTATTATGCCTGTTCTTATGAGATGTGACATACTGTTTCTAGGCTGCCATACTTGACCATGAGGGAATGTAAGTAAATGAGTTGTCACTGTGACTAGCATCAGGTCAGGATAAATAAATGCAACTTGATGATGTTGAAAGCACTAAATATCGCTCCAGGCATTCTAGAAATGGCCTCGTGGTTATAAATTACAGCATGAGAAATTTCCTGAAGTCCTTTCAAGTTCTCAACTTTAATTCACTGAACCTTCCCTCCTCCACCCCATCATCAAGGCTCATCTAGAAAGTTCTAAAGTCGCACAGATGTTTGGAGCTCAGTCCTAACCCCCATGGAGAGGTCGCAGAGTTCATGTTAGAGTTTTCCATGTGTTTTTACATAATAGATAATCTATGGGAACTCATACTGTTCTGTCACACATTTTATCACAGGTGTCCTCGGAACCCTTTCTAACATTGCTGTGGTGGGTGAAAACCTGAATGTCGTTTTCTCTTCCTGAGAGGATGGCTCTTTAATCTGTTTACAATATTTGGTTAAAGCATCATGGCTTTAATACCTTAGCCCAATAAATCACCACATATAAAATTATTTCCCTGGAAAGGATTGTGAATGGCAAGAGAAATTTGTGAGCTTTTATCTCATCGTCCGAATTCTTGATTATGGACCATTTTGCTGACTGGAGCTATTTCTCTGAGCATTTTAACATAAACACATGTAGTCTACCTAACACACATGCCCCCAGGAATGTTCTTTTGCTGCTTTTCCATGTGAGTTTGCATTTACCAGCTTCACTCTAACTCTTCGTTTCTTATTCTCTGTGATTCAGTGTTACAGAGGAAAATTTAGAGTAATTTAGATATGTGCAGTTTTGTGTTTGTGGAGGGTCATTTGTAAGTCACATAGAACAGTACATGTAGATTGGTTTTACAATTAAAATGATTTACTGCTGGCGGTGGTGGCGCATGCCTTTAATCCCAGCACTCAGGAGGCAGAGGCAGAAGGATCTCTGTGAGTTCGAGGCCAGCCTGGTCTACAGATTAAGTTCCAGGAAAGGGGCAAAACTACACAGAGAAACCCTGTTTCAAAAAACCAAAAAAAAAAAAAAAATTTACTTCATGGTTTATATCTATGTATGGGTGAATTTCTTTGATCCCATCCATTTGAAATTATAATGTTTCCTTGTCCCTGTATTTTCTATTAAAATCCTTTCTTATTAAACCATATTTCTGCAGAACTTTCTCTTGTTAATTTCTTGGGTTTTGACTCAGTATCAGGGATTCTGCATGTTTTCCTTTTTAAAAAAAGATTAACTGAATTGTATACTTTCTTTTTTCTCTATGTATTATTACTCCCATTTAAAGTATTTGCTGCATTTCTGTAATTATTTCTTTAGAATCATTTATTTTATTTCACATGTTTAAGTATCTGTCTGAACTAACCCATGCCTGTGAAAAGTGTGTGCAGTTCCTGCAGAGACTAGAAAAGGGCACTGGATCCCTTAGAACTGGAACTACAGAGGGCCATGAGCCACCATGTAGGTACTGGGAATGAACCCAGGTCCTCTGTAAGAGCAGCCAGTGCCCTTACCTGCTAAGCCAGCTCTCCAGCCTCTAGTTATTACATATTTTTCAGATACATTATTGATAGCACTGAATTGAATTTTTGGGAATTTCTGATCTTGAGTGATTCTAGCACAGACTTAGTCCTACACTTTCCTTCTGGATGGCACCTGTGTTTTCAGTCTTCTCCAATTGGACTGTCATCTCTTCCTTGTGGTTAACCCTATGTGCATGTCTGTTTCTGTCTCATGAGGACCATGTTTCTTGGTATTCTATTAAGTATCAAACTCATTTATTGAACTTTTCCTGTAGGTCATTATCTTTAAAGACTTGCTGTTCCTTATGATATCCAACATAACATGCCCATTCACCAATCCTGTAGAACAGACAGATCCCACAGATGTCTTGCTTTGCTTTCTCTGAATACAAGCTTTCACTGGCCCCCAATAATACTATATGTATTATCACCACCTCATAGATCCATCTGTATCATTCAAAAAAGCATTTTATTTATGTGTCTAAGTATTTTGCATGTTTGAGTTTATGTGTGCCATGTACCTGCAAGTACCCACAGAAGCCACTGGCTTCAGATTCTCTGGAGCTGGGATGACAGGTGGTCATGAGCAGGTTGATGTGGATGCTGGACCTGAAACCAGGCCCTTTGCAGGAGCAGCCATAACTATTAACCATGAAGCTATCTACTCTGCCAGTTTTATAAATATCTGTATCTTTCATTTAAAGCCTTTACTTCCTTCTTTTTCCTTTTAACCACCAAGTTCTCAAACATTCTTTTTACCAGGATGAATTCCACCATGGCAACACAGAGACCTTTGTGTAGCAGTAGTTGTAAGAACAATCTTTTTCATCTACATCTCTAATTTATAAAACACAGATATCGTCAGCTTCTAATGCTGTGGGTAGTCATGCTTAATTATTTTTTACATCATTTCCCACTAATGTGTTTAGGGGAAGTGATTATTGGAGATGTGCTTGAAACATTAAAAATGCCATTTGGGAGACAGATGGTTCATGGCAACACAAGAGCCACATATATCAGCAGGAAAATGGAATTATGCTCCATGTGGAATGCAGGTGGGTGGGACCCCATGTTTGTGCATATATCCCACGGTGGTTACAGGGGCTGGAGCCACAGTTCCATATGCGAATACAGGACCAGCAAACAGTGAAGCAAACAATGTACACCATGGACTGAAAACTCCAGAGACCTCTGCATGAATAATGTTCATTTCCCACACTTCAAGGTGGCGTGGCCACTGAAAACCCATTACTATCTTAAGAATACTCGGCTCATAGAAAGTTGGCAATTGTCTTTCACTGATTCTAATTCCTATGATGGGAGGCAGACACAGAGGTTGTAGAAGGAGGATTTGGTGCCCGAAGTCACTCCCATTTCCCTCCTATCTCCAATTGTCTTCCATTTATCTTCTCTATGATATGACAAACCTGGTCACTATGTTAGTCTTTTAGCGTTCCTCTAGCAAATCTGAGTGGTGTGCAGCAAGCCTGGTACCTGAATGAACATGATATTGCCATCAGCACTGCAAGCATGCATCCAGCAGGGATGAATCTAGCAATGTGTATGAGGCTTTGCAAGGGGGTCGAGAGGATTTTTACAGCCTCTCCCAGACAGCATTAGGAGGGAGCTCCTGTCTGAGTCTAGCCTGCTCCAAGGGTTACATTCCCATCTTTGGAACTCAGGCAGCTGCCTTGCACACTCAGCATGGCTCAGTTGAGTGAGTGTGACCTGAGCATGGTGGGCACTATGAACTGTAGAAGACAGACACTGTAACGCGGAGGAAAGATTCATGAAGAGTAGTACATGTGGGCTGGTGAGATGGCTCAGTGGTTAAGAGCACTTGCTGCTCTTGCAGAGGACCTGGGTTCAGTTCCCAGCACCCACACGGTGGCTCACAACTGCCTGTAACTCCAACTCCAGGGGATCTAATGTCCTTTTCTGACCTCCGAAAGCTCCTGAATGCACACAGTATACATATACTCACTCCAGCAAAATATTCATATATATATATAAACAAAAGCAAATAAATAAATAGTTTTAAAAAGAAAGATACCATGAAACAATCTCATTGTGATAGCTACTTAAGTCAATAAAATACTTAAGAATGAACTTAACCAAGGAAATAAAAGCCTTCTAGAAAGTAAATTTTATAAATGCCAAAAAACAAACAAACAAACAAACCACAAACAGAAAGAAAATCCTTCTAAATTCATGGGTTAGAAGAATCAATCTTGTATAAATGTTCATCTACCAGAAATAGCTCACAGATTCAATGAAACCCTCATCAAAGTGCCAATGGTGTTCTTCACAGAACTGGAGAAACTTACCCTAAAATCTAATACAACCACAAAACCTTTGAGCAGCCAAAGCAGTTTTGAGCAGAAAGAACAAGGGAGGAAGCTCCACACTGCCTAGCTTGAGAATGCACCCCAAAGCTGCAGCCATGAAAGCAGCAGGGCACAGGCATAAAAACAGACACGCAGCAGGGGAACAGAACAGAGAAGGCAGAAACCCACACGGTTCCCAGCAAAGACACAAAAAGAAAACAGCATCTTCAGTAAACCGTGCTGGGCAACTGCATATACATGAAGATCACTGACACTTGATTCCTCTGAAGGACCAGAACCCAAATGTCAGCCGGGAAATTCTGAAATGATTAAAGAAAATATGCGCAAAATGTCTACAGACACTGGTTCCTCTGATTTCTAGGGAGAACCTCAAAGGGGCAGGAAAAAGTAAAACAAAGCAAAACCTGACAAATGACATGGAACTTAAAGACTCATAGACTGAAAGACAGAGATCAGGAGCCCAAAGAGCCCGCCCACAATGGTCCGGGGCCGGAAGAGCCCGCCCACAGCAGAAGAGCCCGCCCACAGCAGAAGAGCCCGCCCACAGCGGAAGAGCCTGCCCACAGCACGGAAAGTGTTTGGCAGCTCTTCATTTGACAAAGAGTTAAAATCTAGAATACTGAGAATTCACAGGATTTGGCAAGAAAGAACTCCATAATCTAATTTAAAATGAGGAAAAGATAGGACCTCAAGTTGCTAATGAATACATGGAAATATGTTCAGGAGTGTTAGCCATTCAATAGTGTTAACATCTCACATAAGTTAGAACGCAATTACAAAAACAAAACAAGACAAAAACCAAACCAAACAAACAAAAACAACAAATAACAACAATAAAAAAACAATAAAATTTAAGAAGGATGTGTAGAAAGGGGAATTTTTTATGGCTACTGATGGGGATGTGAATTTGTATGGCCACTACGGAGAATAATATACAAGTTCCTAACACTGACAATAGATCTATGATATGCGTCAGCTACCCCATTCTTTGATAAATATTTGAAGGAAATGAAGTGAACATACCAACAAGACATATACACACTCGTGTTTATTGCCAGGCTTTGTAATAGCTGAGGTAGAATCAGTCTGCGTGGCCACAAACATGTAAATAGGCAAAATGTGGAGACAAAACCAAAGAAGTCCCACCACTCCCAGCAAAATGGTGCAATGCTTTGGGATGGTCTGTATGTCAAATTGCTCTGACTGGTCAATAAATAAAACACTGATTGGCCAGTGGCTAGGCAGGAAGTATAGGCGGGACTAACAGAGGAGAAAAAAAAGAACAGGAAGACAGAAGGAGTCACTGCCAGCCGCTGCCATGACAAGCAGTATGTGAAGATGCCGGTAAGCCACAAGCCACGTGGCAAGGTATAGATTTATAGAAATGGATTAATTTAAGATATAAGAACAGTTAGCAAAAGCCTGCCACGGCCATACAGTTTGTAAGCAATATAAGTCTCTGTGTTTACTTGGTTGGGTCTGAGCGGCTGTGGGACTGGCGAGTGACAGAGATTTGTCCTGACTGTGGGCCAGGCAGGAAAACTCTAGCTATAGCGCAGAGTAGAGCGTATAGTGTAAAGTGAAATAAGCAAGCCTGGCACAGAGGGGCTCAGGCTTCCTGCTCTCGTTCACTCCGGGGGGTTAAAGAAAAATGTCAACTGCTGCGTAGAGTAGGGAGGGTAAAGGGGGAAGAAAGGTGGGAAATGAGATTGAATTTGACCACTGCGCACTATTTACATGCATGGAAACATCACACTTAATCTCATTAATATGTGCAATTAGTATATGTTAATTAAATTTGACTAGAAGCCTCACACCAGTGTACTCTGTGAGTCCATGCTCCCATGCCAGGGAAGGAGGAGGGTGAAGGGCCTCTGAGGAGCTGTGGGCAGAGAAGACACACTTTATTCACTCCAGTCCCAGGCTGCTAGGCAGGCATGCAAGCATGCTCACGCAGGCAGGCACACACACACAGGTGGTCACACAGGATGCAGAGAGGCGGACACACTGGTCTGCAGACACACACACACACACACACACACACACACACACACAGGTGGTCACACAGGATGCAGAGAAGTGGACAGACTTGTCTGCAGACACACACACACACACACACACACACACACACATACACACACAGTCACACAGGATGCACAGAGGTGGACAGACTGGTCTGCAGACACACACACACACACACACACGGTCACACAGGATGCACAGAGGTGGACAGACTGGTCTGCAGACACACACACACACACACACACACACACGGTCACACAGGATGCACAGAGGTGGACAGACTGGTCTGCAGACACACACACACACACACACACACACACACACACATACACACACAGTCACACAGGATGCAGAGAGGTGGACAGACTGATCTACAGACACACACACACACACACACACACACACACGGTCACACAGGATGCACAGAGGTGGACAGACTGATCTACAGACACACACACACACACACACACACACACACACACACACGGTCACACAGGATGCACAGAGGTGGACAGACTGATCTACAGACACACACACACACACACACACACACACACACACGGTCACACAGGATGCACAGAGGTGGACAGACTGGTCTGCAGACACACACACACACACGGTCACACAGGATGCACAGAGGTGGACAGACTGATCTACAGACACACACACACACACACACACACACACACACACACACACCGTCACACAGGATGCACAGAGGTGGACAGACTGGTCTGCAGACACACACACACACACACACACACACACACACACACGGTCACACAGGATGCACAGAGGTGGACAGACTGGTCTGCAGACACACACACACACACACACACACATACATACAGGTGGTCACACAGGATGCACAGAGGTGGACAGACTGGTCTGCAGACACACACACACACACACACACAGGTGGTCACACAGGATGCAGAGAAGTGGACAGACTTGTCTGCAGACACACACACACACACACACACACACACACACACACACCGTCACACAGGATGCACAGAGGTGGACAGACTGGTCTGCAGACACACACACACACACACACACACACACACACACACGGTCACACAGGATGCACAGAGGTGGACAGACTGGTCTGCAGACACACACACACACACACACACACAGGTGGTCACACAGGATGCAGAGAAGTGGACAGACTTGTCTGCAGACACACACACACACACACACACACACACACACACATACACGGTCACACAGGATGCACAGAGGTGGACAGACTGATCTACAGACACACACACACACACACACACACACACACACACACGGTCACACAGGATGCACAGAGGTGGACAGACTGATCTACAGACACACACACAGGCAGACTGGCAAAGACAAGACTCAGGCAAAGGCCTCTGACCTCAAGGCCATGTTTATACAGAATCACACAAATGTGGCACTCAGAAAAAAGAAAGGTAGATAGATGGGGGGGGGGGGGGGAGTTATGTAACCGATTATATCACTCTGTACTCTGGGGTTCCCCGGACAGTAGGTAACAGCCAACTTGGGCTAACTCTTGGCCCCAGATTGTCCAATGTCAGTCAGGATTTAGCTGACTCACCCTAAATATCCATGTCGGCCCCATGTTGTCTAAACATAAGCTGGCCCTTGTCGACTTCTGTTCTCCACTGGACCCTTCCCCGATTTTCCAGGCCGTAGCTTCAGACCGGAAGTACCTGGGACTTGCAGCTGGCGTCTGTGGTTCCTCATGGGCTCTGCTGATAGCTCAAACGTGGAGATTTGGGAGGCTGTGAATAAGAAGTGACTTGTTGATTGGGTTTTGAAGAATGAATACGAATATGCTAGCTGTGAGAGTCGGCGGGGGTGGGGGAGAGAATTTGCTAGCTTGGAGAAAAGAGTGGAGAATCTGCCCGGCAAACAGGGGAATGGGTGTAACAAAGAGCTTGGGGTGGGTGGCGCTCCACAGAGCACACAGCAGAGAAGGCATTTGCAGGTTTGCTCTGCTGTGAGAGAGGAAGGCTGGGCTATTTATAACGAGCAGCCTTTTATTTCCCACAGTTCGCGAGGCTGGGAAGTGTGCGTTCTTGGTGCCAGTAGACCCGTTCTCTGGTCCCACGTGGAGTCTTCTGCTGCAAACCACAGAGGAAAGGAAGACGATGTCCTCACCCGGAAGACTGGGAAGGGAAGAGTTTGCTCTTGTGGCCCCTTTGTATCAGGCTATCAATCAATCTAGCACAATGGCCCTATCCATGTGAACTAAACACCTCCCTCTGGGCCCCGCCTCCTAACGCTCTTGCTCAAGACAAACTTTCTAGCACCCAGATTCTGGAGGGTCCGTTCAGACAGCCGCAGAAGGCCAAAAGATGGGGACCACTGGGACGCAGCAGCCCCATGACTGCCAAGCATGGCATGGCATCAGGCTGGAGACACCAGTAGAGGCTACATTTTGAGGCCAGCATGGGACCAAAACAGAACTAAGGCCCTTTTCTTCCACACAGATTCACAGACAGCTTTTGAGGAGGGACGAGATGGGCTCCCGTTCTATTTGTTCATTCTGGATGCAGGAGACAGCAAGGGCTGCGGTGGGCATGGAGATGGGACGATTGAAGTGGGGACATCATTAAGGAAGCTATGGCCATGGTCCAGGCCAGAAGATCTCAGCTCTGAGCAGGCAGGGACATCTTCAGAGAGCATAAGCTAATGTGACCATACATCAATAGTGCCCACGGAACAAAGCGTACAAATGTGCAGAGCCTCTTTATGACCTTTTCTGACACTCAATTCTATTAAACTCTAAAAGAAAAACGTGAATGTGACCTTATTTCCGTGGTGTTGAGAATGAGGCTAACATACCCAACTAAAACAATTCAATGTCTTTTAAAATCATGGCTCTACATTCATTTTAAAACACAATTGTTCACTTGTGTGGCTAAATCATGCAGAGAGAAACCCAATGAGTCTCACTGGAAAGGGTCTCTGTACATAGGCTACTAGTTTAATATTCCTTCAGCGGACACCCTGTCCCTGAGAGGAACCATCTCAAAACCAGAAAGTGCCTGGTTGTTTCTGAAGTAGACTGAGGGCCCACAGTGCCCTCTGCTGGCATATTGGAGGTACAGCATCTTTTGAAGGCTTTTTCTTCTGAAATGGATAGATGTTAGTTTTCTTTACTTGGAGACGGAAATGAATTAATCATTTGGGGCCAATGGTTGCCATTGAAATGGTGATCAAGGAGGCAGCTACTTTTTGTTGGACAACATAAAGGAGACAGATGAAGTATTAAGCAAAAGAAATGGATGGAAAGGCTAAATTTGGCGTCTGAAATAGGTTGTGTCAGCACCTTTGATAGACACACACACACACACACACACACACACACACACACACAACCCCAAAGGTATCACATGTATGTGCTCACCCAGGAGGTCTATATAAGTCCTGGATGTAACAATGCAGCCAGAGCATTTAGATGTGACAGAGGCTTAGTTTTCCTCATGCACAATTCTCTTACAGGAGTGTATGTGCCCCCAATGTTATGGGGGCATTGCTAGCAAATACCAAGAATTGTAAACAAAATGTCCAGACCTTCGACCCAACATCCATACTTGTAGAGTCTATCTTAGTGGGGAAAAAACCAAACTGCATAAAACAGTTTTGTATGTAAAAGATTCTCAGGCTACGCAGTTGGCTCAGTGGGTAAGAGGACTCACAGAACCCACATGAGGACCTGAGTTCAAGTCTCTCCTACATGAAAATGAGGCATGGCTTCGTGTGCCCGATACCCCAGCAGTGGGAGAAGACATAAGAGAAGGACAGGGGTTTGCTGGCCAGCATGCCTAGCCAAAGCCTCCAATGACAGGTTCCTCAGTGAGAAATCCTGTCTCAGAGGAACAAGATAAAAAGAGAAGAGGGGATGCTAACATCCTCCACTGGCTTCCTTGTGTATACCTGTGGGTGTGCACAATGCACATGTGCATATACACCATGTATATGATATGCAGGCACTAAATAACGAGGAAGGAAGCTGGAAAAAATCCCAGTTGAATGTCCTGAAATCGAGAGAATGAATAGATTAAGTCATTATGTCTACACTACACTTCTGTGGTACCACTGAAAGACAAAGCTATAAAAGATTTTAATTAGGTCAAAATGTGTATGATGTTAAAAGGAAAGGCTGTGCATGCCAAAATGTACTAGAGATGTGTAGAAACAAGTAGAAAACTCTTTGAACTCTTCGATAAAATTAAAAATGATACCAAATCAAATCAGATGGAAATAATGTGACTAAAATAGTATCATAAACTTTTGATAGAAATTAAAGTGTGTAAGGTTTCTCTGGAAAGCCTTTCAGAAGAAATTGTTCAAAAGTTTTTACTGTGTGTAATTTTATCTGGAGAATTTACCCCAGAGAAAGGGTTGGTTATGAGCTCCCAAAATGAGAAAAAGGATTGTCACCAACACACCCTGGGAACTAAGTGATAAGCACTTAGTGATCATTTACTATGTGTTAGTTACTTTGCCAAGCACTCAGAGGCTAGTGACTGTTCCCTGCTCTCAAAGGGCTGATCAGTAGTTTCCATGACCAAATGAAGACACCAACGCCAGAGATGACCGTGTGGGACTTCAGCATGCCCCCATAAACTGTCATGGGAAAGCCACAAACACTCAAGAGTCACTGCTGAACTGTTAAAGAACCAACTACCTCAACAGAGAGACTGGAGACACACTGAGAGGCATTCCATAGCTCTCAGACAAAGCTTGACCCTTCCCGTCTCAACAGTGGGGTCAGCAAGACTGTTGAAGAAAGAGCTAGGTCGATGAAAGATGAGAAACAATCAGTAGTTAGAAGACACCCTTCTAATCGGACCACAGCAGTTGCTAGATAAGTGCCTAGGCAAGGCAGTAACTACCAACCTAATAAGATTAAAGAACAAGACAGTTTTGAACAAGATATACACGTAGCAAGAGGTATTGCTCTCTTATTTTTATTTGACAAAAATCGCATGTATTTATCGTCTACACGGGATGTTTTAAAATAGGTGTACCGCACACACTGATGAAATCCAGCTCCTTCACTTATGTATCACCTCACATACTGCCACTCTTTGTAATGTGGAAATATAAAACTACCAGCAAGTTTCACTGTAAGAGATGGCTCAGCAGACCTAAGTTCAAATCCCCAGAGCATGTGCAAAAGCTGAGCACAGGCCTCACATCTATAATCCCAGAGAGGTGGGTAGATCCTGACACTCACTGGCCTGTGAGCTCCAGATTCACTGAGAGACCCTGTCTCTAAAATTAAGGTGGAGAGTGATTGAGGAAGACACTCCACATTGACCCCTCACTACCGTACATGCACATAAGCATGTTGATGCACTCTTTGTGGTGATATTTTGTTTGTGCTCTGACAAAACTTGCCTGAAGATCAGAGGGTGGAGCTGGCCATTAGTAAAGTGTAGATGTCTGAAGGTTTGTACAGACAGACAGGAAGTGATATGGCTGGGTGGAGAGAAGAATATGAGACAGGTGGAGACAGGATTTCAGCCCCCTTTTTGGTCTGAGTCATCGTGGAGATAAGAGGTGACTTTGCCTGGCTTCCGTACTTCTCTGACCTTTCAGCATTTACCCTGATATCTGACTCCAGGTTTTTATTATTAAGACCAACTAGAATTTGTGCTACAGATTCTTATGTGCACATATACCACAAACACCACACACACACACACACACACACACACACACACACACACACACTTTAAAAAAATATGATAGCTGTTCTTGAATGTATTTCTCATAACTGAAGTTGTATGTCCTTCAATCAACTCTACAGCTCCAAAAAGATGATTTTTAAAAGATTTTTTGCAAAGCTTTATGATGTCTATTTTCCTACATACAACTGTTTAAGTTGGTGGCCAGGTACAATAACATAACGTTTTATTCGATGATCACACAAGCATCTTATGCTTTCAACAGAGCCTTACCTTCCAAACTCCAAGCCCTGCCAGTACCAGCGCAGGGAGGCTACTCTACTCCACTTGGAAATGCCTCTACACCTGAAGAGCAAAGCTGAGCTGCAATGATCAGATTTTACACATCGGTGGCATCTGAATTCACAATCCCTGTCTTTAGAAATAGACAGTAGTTGGGGCTAGAGAAATGCCTCAGTGGGGTGTTCCCACAGAGGACCCAGATTTGATTCCCAGCACCTACATGGCTTCTCACAAATGTCTGGAATTCCACTGGGATCCAATGCCTGCTTCTGGCCTTCATAGGCCTAGGCACACATGTGGTGCACAGACATGTCAAGCCAAAATACTCATACACATAAGATAAAAGTTAAAATACAAAGGAAATACTCTACTGTTACCTTGATATGATCATAGGGGAGTTATTTGAGTAGCCCCACCACCACCCCAGAGCAGTAGTGATTACCTACCTTGTGATGCCTTCCCATGGAAATATGTTCCCCCCAAAAATAAGAACATATTTTTCTTGAAAATGTTGTCACTGTACAGACATGCCAGCCACCAATCAGTCCCTAGACCCAAGAGGTTTCCACGATTAGAGGATTAGGATGGCCAAAAGGCAGAATATAATCCATCTACCTCTCCAGGTTCCTAAATCACAGAGGAGGCGAGCCAGGAGCATCCTAGCTTCCTGTCCCAGATCCTGGCCAGTTACAGGGACCTCAGACCACCTGCTCTTAAAAGAACACCAGACTGGAGTCAGCAAACATGCCTAAATGTGTTGTTACTCAAGAAACATTACAAATTAGAATAATAAAAGTGAAAATTAAAATATCTTAAGTACCACTCAAACGAAGAGAATTTTGTCAGATATAGTCTGACAATTTATTTAATATAATTAGAATCCTAAAAGAAATGTCATTTGATAACTTGGTGTTTTTACCTAATTGTTTGTAGCTTTTCAAGTCAAAACATTTACTTTCACATTTTTATATTTGCAGTAGTATAAGTAATTAAACCATCTTTTGTTTTTCACAAGAAAACTATGAAGTTTATTTTGTGTTAGCCCACTACTCCTGGGCATAGGACCTGCCCTGGCAAGTGACTCCACTGGAGAGAGCTGACTTTCCCTTTGACAGTGGGTATCAGGCTACTTGGTTAGGGATGGTACTCTGTGTCCAGTTCCCCTCCTCTGTCCTGAGGTTTTTGTCTGGTTTGAATTTGTACAGGTCTTGTGCATGCTGCTAGTCTTTGTGAGTTCTTGTGTCACCTGCCCTGATTGATGCCTCTAGAAGCATCTGCTTCCTTGGAGCCATCCACCATCAAAATAAAGGAATAAGGTGGTCCATGTGTCCCTCTTAGGGTCCTCCTTGTTTCCTAGCTTCTCTGGAGCTCTGGTTGCAGTCTAAATATCCTTTGCTTTACATTTAGTATCTACTTATGAGTGAGCACATACCATGTTTGTCCTTCTGAGTCTGGGTTACCTCACTCAGAATGATATTTTCTAGTTCTATCCATTTGCCTGCAAATTTCATGATATCATTGTTTTTCTCTACTCCATTGTGTATATGTACCACATTTTCTTTATCCATTCTTTGGTCGAGGAGCATCTAGGTTGTTTCCAAATTCTGACAATTACAAATAATGCTGCTATGATATGAACATAGTTGAGCTGTCACATCCGCCTCGACCAGTAAGGAAGACGCAACACCAGGCTCTTCTCCAAGCAGTTTATTCAGGAACCTTGAAACAATCTTCTGATCCCAGGGAAAGCCAACCCACAACCTAAATAGCTTCTGGGCAGCCAACCCCAATCTGCCACGTGGGTACAGCAGATAGGTCCAGGTATGCGGAAGCAAGCCAAATCCTTAGCCTTAGCCAAATAAGGAGTTGTTTATCACAAAGAGCACTCACCGATGGTGGAAGGCGGAAACCAACGCCATCTTTGAGGTGCAGCTGCACGCAGCTCTCAACATTGAGCAAGTGTCCTTGAGGTATGATTGAATATTCTTTGGGTATATGCTCAGGAGTTGTATCATTGGGTCTTGAGGTAGATAGATTCCCAATTTTCTGAGAAACCACCATACTGATTTCCAAAGTGGCTGTACAAGTTTGCATTCCCACCATCAGTGGAGGAGTGTTCCTCTTGCTCCACATTCTCGCCAACATAAGCTGTCCTCAGTGTTTTTGATCTTAGCCATTTGACATGTGTAAGAGTCATTTTGATTTGCATTTCCCTGATGACTAAGGATGTTGAGCAATTCCTTAAATGTCTTTTAGCAATTTGAGATTCTTCTGTAGAGAATTCTCTGTTTAGATTTATAGCTCATTTTTTCAAATTGAATTGTTTGGTATTTTAATGTCTAGTTTCTTGAGTTCTTTATATATTTTGGGGATCAGCCCTCTCTCAGATGTGGGGTTGGTGAAGATCTTTTCCAATTCTGTAGGCTGTCGTTTTGTCTTATTTCCTGTGTCCTTTGCCTTACAGAAGCTTCTCAGTTTCAGAAGGTCCCATTTATTAATTGTTGCTCTCAGTGTCTGTGCTACTAGTGTTATATTTAGGAAGTGGTCTCCTGTGCCAATGTTATAGGTTACTTCCTACTTTCTGTAGATGTAACCAACCATCTTATTAAATAAGAAACACAGAACCAATACAAAGAAGAAAGCCAAGAGATCAGAGCTAAGAGCCTTACCCTGCAGCTAGCCTCTTCAGCCAAGAGACCTCTCCAAAAGAGAGCTACTTCCTGTCTATTCATCTTTATATAGACTTTCTGTTCTGCCTTCTCATTGATTGTAAACCCAAACACATGACTGCCTCGTCACTGCCTGTATGCACAGCCCTCTAGGTCTTCTATGGTATTGAGATTAAAGGTGTGTGTCTCCAAAGTTGGCTGTATCCTTGAACATACAGAGATCTACCTAGCTCTGCCTACCAAGTGCTAGGATTAAAGGTGTGCACTATCACTGCCATGCTCTTGCTATGGCTCTAATAGCTCCGACCCCCGGGCAACTTTTTTTATTAACATGCAACTAAAATCACATTTCAGTACAAATAAAATATCACCATATTTCCCCTTTTCTATTTTAATAAAAAGAAAAAAAAGAAAAAGGTTATAACTAACAAAAGAAAAACTATATACAAAAGTACAATAACTATATACAATATATACAAGTAATAAATACCTAAACAATGTCTAGTCCATTTTTATTTGACAAATTCAGAGAAAATAATTCCATTATCTATCCTATTTTGGTAAGTCCAAAATGTATCTAATTCACTTCTATCCTAATTAATCTTCAACTATAACTAACTAATCTTCAACTATAACTAGCTAATCTTCAACTCCCTCAGAGACCCAAGAAGGAAATAATATTACCTAACAAAAATAAAAACAGAAAGTGCATGCAAGCAACTTCCAAAAAATTTGTGAGTTGACAGAAACAGCCAGCTGCCTGGACAGTCACCTGAAGTTTCTCCGCAGTGTTGGGGCATCATCTTCAGCCTATAGACTTAGTGTATCTGACAGACTCATTTGTGAAGTAGGATGTACACAAGGTCAATAGTTCAACCTCACATTGGGCGAGAGCAGTCCATGTACCAGAAACACCTGAATTCCACTAGTGTCATGTCATGATTCAGGATTTTAAATTCTGGAAATTTTTGATGTTTTTTTAATTCAGCTGTCCATTCTTCTTGGCTGTGTATATATGGCTTCATCTCAGCATCCCCTTCTTCTCCACATCTCTCTATTAAATGCCAGTCTACTATCGAGAGGCGTGAGTTTAGTTACTCTTCAAGAATAACTGTTTCAGCTGCTGTTCCATTGCACATCAGAAGCCATCGGCCTACTTCCTGTTCAGCTGCCTTTGAAGAAAAGGGCACTGTACCTTTTCCAGATTGCGAAGGCCACTTCAGGGATGGTGCCATATTGTCCTGGCCTCAGAAGATGCCTTTTGATAAAGCCATAACCACATTTGTTTTGGCAAGAATCAGTAGTCCTTTCATGTCCTGTCTGTCCATTTTGTCCTGTTGATTTGAGGATACTTTGTTGTCCAGTGGCTAACTTTTGCCACAATGAAAGTTAACTCCATATGCAGTTTCTCCACTGCCCATATTTTCTCTGAAGTAAATTGGTACTGCCAGGAGCCGACATGTCTCAAAAAAGAAAAATTTTCTAAGTTATTAAAAGATTTTAAATGCCATATTCTGTAGATCTCTGAAGGGTTTGAAGATGACCTGTCCATCTAAAATATATCTGCTCAATCTTGAAAACATACCTAATATGACTACAAGTTCTATTATAATGTCTAACTACTAACTTTTATTTCTTTATATCTTAATAGTTGGTAATAATAACATTCAAGGATCAGAAAATTGCATTACATTGTTAAATGAATGGTATAAGTACAATTAGAAATATACATATAGCATTTTCTAACTATATCAATTTTCATATATATAATTTGTATACAATATAAAACAATCCAATCCAATGTAAAGTATTTAAAACTAATAATTGTCTTTCTTTCTTTTTTTTTTAAACAAGAACCTTAAATCTAATCTCCTTTCCTTAGCCTTTTTCCTAACCCTTGACAACAACTTGTAACCAAGCCCCCTAAACAATGAAAATTACCCCAGACCCAAAACCCATTAAAAAGACCAAAAAACCACCCTCCCCACACCACCTCTTTGGGGAATGTGGGCGTTGTATTCTTAAAATTGCTTCCTGCTGGGTATGGACGAAGTTATCTTTATCCTGAAAGAAAAATTTTAGGTTAATTGTCAAATTCTAGGAAAGGTACCTATATCCTTCATTATCCAGTCTGTGTATAATGCCAAAGTTCACGGTTTATCTCAAGTCTTTATTGAAGTAGTCTTTGAGACTGGATCATCTCAGCTAGCCCTCTCAAAATTGCTCTGAGCACTTTGTAGTTCAAAGCTGATCTGCAGATGATGTTTGTCAGCTTAATGATATTATTATTGTCCATGTGGAATTGTTGTTGTGGGGCCCCATCTTCTTCCTGGAGACTTCAGTTGATGTTAGGCCTGGCTGTGATTTCCTGCAGAAAACTGATAAGAGACTTGAACACAAAGACATATATATGCAGCTAATTGAAGCCTTTTTTCTAGAATTAGTTAGTACTCTATATAACCATTCATATCTTAACAAAGTTTAAAATGTATATATACATATCTTTCTATATATATTAATCTTGTAAATTTTGATATAAATTTTATACTTTAAGAAAAGTTTAAAGAATCAGAATAGAATCAAAGAGTTGAGATTAGTACTAGAATAGTCCCTTAATTAATTTGGCTTTTCTCCTGTCCCATAGCAGAAGAGACCTCTCTTTTTTGGAGAGGTCTCTTGGCTGAAGAGGCTAGCTGCAGGGTAAGGCTCTTAGCTCTGATCTCTTGGCTTTCTTCTTTGCATTGGTTCTGAGTTTCTTATTTAATAAGACGGTTGGCTACATCTACAACTTTCTCTTCTATCAGGTTCAGTGTAGCTGGATTTATGTTAAGGTCTTTGATCCACTTGGACTTAAGTTTTGTGCATGGTGACAGATATGGATATATTTGTAATCTTCTACATGTTGACATCCAATATGTCAGCACCATTTGTTGAAGATGCTTTCTTTTTTCCAATGTACAGTTTTGACTTCTTTGTCAAAAATCAGGTGTTCATAGGTATGTGGATTAATGTCAGGATCTTCAATTCAATTTCATTGATTCACATGTTGGTTTTAACCCACAGTTCCAGAGAAGCTAGGAAACAAGGAGGACCCTAAGAGGGATACATGTATCACCTTGGGAAGAAGAAACAGAGGGGATCTCCATGAGTAAACTGGGGATGGGGGGTAATAGAGGGGATGGGGTGAGAATTAAGAACATGAGGGAACAGGATGGTTGAGTTGAGGGAGGGACGGGGTGCGAGAATAATGAAAGAGATATCTTGATAGAGGGAGACATTATGGGGTAAGGGAGAAACGTAGTGCTAGGGAAATTCCCAGGAATCCACAAGGATGACCCCAGATTAGACTACTAGCAATAGTGGAAAGGGTACCTAACCAGTATTCAGATTGGTGAATACCGTAACTGTCATCATAGAGCCTTCATCTAGTAACTGATGGAAGCAGATGCAGAGATCCACAACTAAGCACCAGGCCAAGCTCCAGGAGCCCAGTCGAAGAGAGGGTGAAAGGATTATATGAGCAAGGGGAGTCAAGATTGTAATAGGGAAATCTACAGAGACAACTGAACCAAGCTTATAGGAACTCACAAACTTGGCCAAAAGCAGTGGAACCTGCATGGGACCGGACTAGACACTCTGCACACAGGAGAAAGTTGTGTAGCTGGGTCTGTTTGAGGGTCCCTGGCAGTGGGATCAGGATCTATCCCTGGTACATGAGCTGGCTTTCTGGATCTCCTGGTCAGATACCTTGCTCATCCTTGATGCAGGGAGGAAGAGCTTGATCCTACCTCAACTGAATGTACCAGGTTTTGCTGTCCCCCCATGGGAGGACTTACCCTTTTGGAAGAGGGGAGGAGGGGTGGGTCGTGGGGAGGGAACATGGGGGGGAGTGGGAGGAGGGATGAGAGGGGGATCTGTGGTTGGTATGTAAAATGAATAATTTTTTTAATTAAAAAAAAGGAGTAAAAACCAGCCATCTTTTCTTGTCCACTGGAGGCCACTGTCGTCTCAGCTCCTCTTATCCTACCTAAAGGTCCTCAGAGGAGACAGTTTAGAAGTCTAGTTTGCAGGCTTCGCTTGGTGGGACTGACTGGAACACCAACCCAGACACAAAACCTTCCACCTACAATCTGTCCTGCCTGCAAGATGTGCTGGGGCAATGGTGGAGCAGAACTTGTGAGATTGGCCAACCAATGACATGTAATTTGAGGCCCACATCTAGAAGAGGGAGCCCATGCCTGACACTGCCTGGATGACCAGGAACCTAAGACTGGATAGCCCAGAGACCTCAGATTTCTCCAGTTTATTTTGTGCATCAGTTTTATTCATGTTGATCTCCAATACCGTTCCCCTCATCATTTCTGCAAGAATACTGTGAACTTTGTCTACATGAAATAAATCCAGCTCACAGACATTTTCAAAACATCTGCCCAATGTTTCCATAAGTACTTAAGTAGATCTAAAATGCCAAGTTCATTTTCTGAGTAATCCGTTCAGAAGACAAAATATAGTGTTGCATAATGTCTATAAATCAGTTTGTTGTCAGATCCTCCAATTAATAATCCTCCTGGGAAATTACAAAAATTCTCATCTTGCTTAGATACCAAACACAAGGTCTCCCTGATGACTTGCTGTTGCCTGTCTTCATATAGGGCTGGCAGAACTTGGAGAGCCTTGGCTTCCGGGCCAGCACTGGAGCTTGCTGCCACTACTTCCCCACCCACCCCTCTGAACCATCTTTAGTTTCTCGCTAAGATAGTTTCCATCTGCCCTGTTACAGACAATGATGTCTTTAACATGTTCATAACTAAATTGTTTAAGCTTTTTGTATATCTTTAATTACTTCATCTCTACATTATGAAGTAGAATTCCCAAATTAAAAGATTAGAAACTGATTGCACTGTTTTTTTAAAAATGTTGTTTGTTTGTTTGTGTATTTATTTATTTATTTATTTATTTATTTTGAGACAGGGTTTCTCCATGTTGTTTTGGTGCCTGTCCTGGATCTCACTCTGTAGATCAGGCTGGCCTCAAACTCACAGAGATCCACCTGCCTCTGCCTCCTGAGTGCTGGGATTAAAGGTAGGCACCACCACCACCCAGCTGTACAGGTTTTTGTTTTTGTTTTAAATAGTTTATGTGTATGTGTGTGCATCTGAGTTTATATATGTGCACCATGAGCATGTAGAAATCAGCGGAAGTCAGAAGGGCACACAGAATACTCGGGAACTGGAGTTGCAGGTGCTTGTGAACCCCCATGTGGTGCTGGGAACTGAACCCAGGTCCTCTGCCAGAGCACTAACTGTTACCTGCAAGCCATTTCTCTGGCCTTCGGTTGCATTGCCTTATGACCAATTATTTATGTGTTCACTTTTGAACAACGATGTTGCTGCGGCTTAAGGGAAGGTGAGCACAGCATGAGCACTTCTGGTTATGCAGCTGTGTATGCACAACATAGACCAAGGGACAGCATGTCACTAGCAACTCAGAACCTCAAGTCCCCGCCTCTCCCCTTTCTACTCCAAGATACAGTTGTTTTCCCAGCATCCAAGGTCAGGAACGAGTTCTCCTGGGTTCATGCCTTGTCATAGCTAGCCACACGACACTCATTTTGAGTCTGATGTCTTCTACCCAGTAGTCTGTTTTCGAGCTTCAGCCATATGTGGTACGTCACGGTTGATAGGCATTTCCATGACCATTTAGCTCGTGCTCACATGTGAAAAAACCATAATGGCACGTAGCACCTATCGTGCTGTCTGTGAACACTTAGGTGCTGGTGCTTCCCGAATCTCAGGAGAACTAGAGACAGGAACTTGTTTGTGTGTCTTTTGGTATAGACATTTCAATTTTTCTGCATGAACATATGAAGTTTTTAAGATAGTGCTAAGCAGTTGATCTAAGTGGATGTGCCAGTGTGAACTTCTGCCTCCTGTGACATTGCTAGCTGTCCCTGGTCCCCTTACTAAGATGGTCTTCTTCTTCTTCTTCTCAACCAATCTGGAAGCAGTGTGGTAGAGCCACGCTGTGGCTTCAGTTCCCATTAGGCATCTTTACATTTGGGTGTCTCTAGTGAGGTCCCTCCCATCCCACTTATCGATTTATTGAGTCACTTTATGAATTTTTTAAATATGGAGATGAGGACTGTGCTATTTATATAAGTTGCAGACATATCTTCACACTTTGTGGTTTGTCATTTTATCCCACTAATGGCAAATTTTGATGAACATAAATTTATAATTTTATTTTAAAGTTTTTTATTTATGTGTATGCCACATGTGTGCAGTGTCTTCAGAGTTCACAGGGGCCTTTGGATTCACTGGAGCTGAAGTTACAGAAGGCTGTGAGCTGCCCAGCATGGGAGCTGGGGACCCAACCTGTGTCCTCTGCATGAGCTGCAAGTTTCCTGACTTCTGAGCCATCTCTCCAGCCTCTGAAATCCATACTTTGAATGAAGAACAATTTATCAAGGATTTTATTACAGAACATATTTTATTCTACTTCCTCTCATTTCACAGATTGAAAATATTAAATCACAGGGAGGGCTGGCAGCTGCTAAGAGTCAAATGTGAGCATTTGACTCCAGAGCCCAAATCCCTAAATAGTAGGCTATATTGCCTTTTTAAAAATCTTTAAACATATTTGATGAGAGTTTCATACATAACCCTTCTAAAGCATATATTTTCTTTTTATTGGCCTATATTCATTGTACATGGTGAAGGGTTTCATAAGTAACCTCCTTCAAGTGTGGCTTGCATTCTGAACATTCTCCCTTCCCCCTTCTCCTCCCTCCTGTCACTCAGTTTCCCTTCTGCTTCCTGTTAAATGCAACGTGTGTGTGTGTGTGTGTGTGTGTGTCTGTGTGTGTCTCTGTGTGTGTGTGTGTGTTGTCTGTGTGTGTGTGTGTCTGTGTCTGTGTCCACATGGCCCTATGTATCTCTCTATAAAATCCTAGGATCCACAAATAAGAGAAAACATAATATTTGCTCCTTTGAGCCTGGCTTACTTTGTTTAATGTGATGATCACCAGTTACATCCAGTTTTCAACAAACAACATAATTTCATTCTACTTATTTATGAGTTAATAAAGTTCTATTATGTATTACTATATATACATATATATTACATTTCCCTTATCTGGTTATATTGATGGACACCTGGGAAGATTCCATAGTTTGGCTACCATGAACAGTGTTGTGCAATAAACATGAATGTGCAGGTGTGGAGTGTTGGCTTAGAATCCTTCAGGCATGTACCCGGAAGTTGCAGAGAGATTGCATGGTAGTTCTATTTTCAGGTGTTTTTTTTTTTTTTTTTTAAATCTCCATATGATTTAAAAATCTCCATATGATTTCCACAGTAACTAAAATAATTTACACTCCTGCCAGCAGTGAAATGGGGTTTCCTTTTCCCCATGTGTTCCACGGAATTCTTTGTTTTCATTACTGTGATCTCAGGGAGATTTCATTTACATTTCCCTGCTGGCTAAGGATGCTGAGCACCCAGAAGCAGCAAGTGAAGACTCATTTCTTCGTTGTTATCATGTTTCATTTTCTCATGAATCAAGTGTGTCTGAATATGTGAGTCTTTTCTCTACTGCCCATGCTGTTTTGAGTGCTGCTATTACTGCTCACTGTCTAGGAATGCAACCCAGGCACTTCCATCATTTGGCACTTTTTTTTTTTTTGGCTATACTTAGCTCTTTACTTGCCATATAAATTTTATGTTTATCAATTTCCATGAGAAGATGTATGCAATCAATATAATTCCAAGATTGCATTATGTATGTATGTAAATCAAACTGAAATGACTTTTTAAATAGTCATGTAACCTAATGACATGGCAGAATCTTTCATGTATTTCCTTCTTTGAATTATGTGATTTTCTAAGTAGAGGTCTTACACATCTTTCCTTAAAATCTTACCAGGTATTTATCTTTAATGCTATTGTAAATAAGTTACTTCATTTAATTGCCTAGTTATTTATGAGATGCATAGAGAAATGTAAGGGACAGTGGGATATTGAACTTGTGTCCTATAATTATCTCGGGATCACTTACACCTACGAATTAACAAGCCTGTTGTTTACACACTAGATTTTAATTTCTTCCTCTCGAACCTTTGTGGCTTCACTTCTTTATTTTCCTGTATTTTACAATCTAGGACTCTCAGTAAATTTCTTAAAAACATTTAGATATTTGAATAATAAAATTTTCTTAGATATTTTAAAAACATAAATGATTGAATTTTATCAAATGCCTTTTAGGTATCTTTTGACATATTCATGTGGCTTTTTGTTTTATGCATATTAATGTGGTAAATTACACTGATTACTTTGAAAATATTCAAGACTCTTGAGTCCCTGTTTGGCTGATACACAAATACACACACACACACACACACACACACACACACACACACACACATACCACAAGCGCAAGTGCACAGAACTTAAACAAATGTAAGCAAATAGAAATAAATTACATTTATTTCACTACATTAATTATAATTAATATATACAAAATATTATAAACTATGTGTATATAAACTGTACATTATGTATAACTTATATAACATGTAATGTAATACATAAAATTTATATTTACATAAATCTTGCTGGATTCTGCTTGTTGACATTGTATGGTCCATTCCACAATAAGTTTTGTTGTTTTGTTTTGTCTGTTTTTGTTTTTCGAGACAGGGCTTCTCTATGAAACAGCCCTGGGTGTCCTGGAACTTGTTTTGTAGATCAGGCTGGCCTCGAACTCACAGAGACCTGCCTGCCTCTGCCAAGTGCTGGGATTAAAGGCATGTGCTACCACTGCCAGGCTAGGCAATCAGTTCTTAAAAGATCTATAGGTCTATAGTTTCTTTCACTTTGCAACATCCTACTCGAGTTACAATTTTTTGTTTTTGTTTTTTTGAAAGAAGTTTTTTTTAGTTCATGCATATGAGTGGTTTTATTTTATTTTATTTTATTTTATTTTATTTTATTTTATTTTATTTCCAAATATCTCCCAGGAGAACTGGAGTTAGAGGTGGTTGTAAGACATGTGTGTGCTGAGACATAAACCAGGGTCCTCTGGAAGAGCAGCCAGTGTTCTTAAACTCTTGATCATTTCTCCAGCCCCAGACATAAATATTTCTAAGAATGAATTTAGAAAACCAGAGATCTGCTCCTTTTAGGATGTTGAAATCATGGAGAAAGTTGTCCCCAGAGGGTGTGGAGGCTCAGCACCCCTGTAGTTTGTCATATGCATCTCTTCATTGCATCCTCTGTAATATCCTTTTGTTTTGTTTTTCAAGACAGGGTTTCTCTGTGTAGCCTTGGCTATCCTGAATCTCACTCTGTAGACCAGGCTGGCCTTGAACTCCCTGAGATCCACCTGCCTCTGTCTCCAGAGTGCTGGGGTTAAAGGCGTACGCCACCACTGCTTGGCTGTAATATCCTTTTTAACAAGCCAGTCTGTGTGTTTCCCTGATGTCCGTGAGTCACTGTACAAGTTAACAGATCCCAAGGAGGAAATGGTATGTTTTCTAGATTAAATAGGTATAATTTTAGATAAATGGTCTTTAAACACTTCAAAGTTACAGTTTTACAAGAAGAGTTGGGTCGTGTTTCCTCTTTTTCTATTATCAGGAAGGATCCATATGTACCGATATTATTACTTCTTTAGATGTAATGACTTACCAGTGATGCCTCAGTGTCTTATGCTTCATGGGCGAAGGTTTTTAAAGGTCAATATAATTAAATAGAACCTGAAACTTTCTGACATCAGTTTTGATAAGCTGTGTTGTCCATTTCACCTAAAATTTTAGCCGTATTTACTGTATCAAAAACTATATGGTAATCTGTCCAGCATGTTTGGCTCAAGCGTCTTCTAAGGCTCCCTGTCCCACAGGGTCATGTTGTTGCCTGAGTCTGTAACAGGGAACAAGGAGAGCAAACTGCTGGGAGCGGCAGAAACTGAAGCCTTGAGAGCAGCTGGAAGGAGAGCCACCCGCAGCAGTGTTTGCAGTTTTTGTCACGTGACATTCCAGCACCTGTCCCAAGCACATCCATGGTGAGGATGCTCATTTCCGGGGACTCTCTCAGTCCGGAAGTCGAGAACTCTCTCAGTCCGGAAGTCCGGAACTCTCTCAGCCCAGAAGTCGGGCTTCCCCGTTATTTCTGCTGTGGATGTTTGCTGTCTACCTGCTGCTCGCCGTGTCTTCTACTCCTGCTCGCTGCGTGCTTAACAAGCGACGCATCCACTCGACGTGGATGTACAAATGTTTGTGATGCAGTCTTACTGTTGATTCTTACTGATGTTTGCCATCTCCTGTGACCTCTGATGACCGTCTATCTTGTATTTTATTTCTCTTGGATCACTCTCAACAGTAGGGTGTTGTTCATATTGGGGGAAAACAGTACTGACTTCGTTGGGTCTATTGTTTTCTAGTTCAGTTGTTTGGCTTTTATTTTGATCATTTCCTTCTCTCTGCTTTCTCTGGGTTTCAATTGCCTTTTTCTGTGACTGCTTGCAATAGCTAAATTATTAATTTTTAGGCTCCTTTTTATTAAAATATGCACTCGAAGTGGTACATATCCCTCTAAGGACAGTGCCAGCTACATCTCAAAAGCTCTAATGTAGTATATTTTATCATTTGTCGATGTTTTCCACTTGTATTTATAATTCCTTTCTTTAATGATTTTAAAAATATTGCTGAGTTCCCACATATATTAAAGTTTCCTATAAAGCTTTTTATTACTTCTTCCTAAATTAATATAACTTATCAAAGGCCATGTCAAGTGTACTAAAGTAATGTATTTTAATACACATTCTCATAAATGAGGGCTTTAGCAAGCCTGAGCATGGCCAACGTGGCCCTGGCAGATTTCCCCTTTTGCCCTTCTCCTGCATTCCCTGTGCCTTGGTAAGAACTGCTAGATCACACTCCTAAAGCCAGCCACCAAGGTCTAGTCCCTTCTTTGGCCACTTCCTCCCCGCTTAGGCTGACCACCAAGGTCCTGCTATCAAATTATTGAAGCCCCAGGAATCGAAAGCCCCCCTTGGCCACACTAATTACCATGCCCAATCAGAATTAGACACCTCACCCTGATGCGGGTTCCCCTTTTCCCTTTATAAAGCTCCATTTGCCCATGTGTCATGTCTGTGCCCTCTCTGTCCAGAGGCAGTCCGTTGTCCTGGGGGGGGGGGCAAATATCCCTCCCCTGCCGCTCTCGCTTGCCCCTTCCCTTCTCCCTATCTGCCCTTGTCTCTTACTCCCTGCCCTCTGTCCCTCTGCGGCAAGTAAATCTCCTTTGTGCTGAGAAGTTGGTCTTGGTGTGTCCTGTGCTGACTCCAGTCCTTTCAATAAATATGTATGGTTTATTTGCATACATTTAAATTCCCAGACATAGTATTATTATTTAACATAATTCTTTGGGTCTTTACACTTTTGCTCCTTACTCACCAGTAACTGTTATTCTCTCAAAGCAAAATAAATTCTGGTTTAATTCACTATAAATTTCTGGGTTTATTTAATATTTTGTACTTTGAAATGTTTATATGCTCACAATATGTGTTCATTTGAAATCTTGATATTGCTAGATATTATACTTAGAGCTTTAAAATGTTGCAAGCCATTTTTAGTTGTTCAGCCTCATGGTCATATACTGTTCCACAGTGTGGAAATAACACAAATTTAAATACTATTAATTTTACGACTTTTATTTTGGTGTGCTTAGGTAGTTCCTTTGTATTTACCTTACCGGGTTTTTAGAGCTCCTAAAACATGAAGCTCAATTCTCTTTACTGGTTTCTGAAATCTGTCATTGACTCTTTAAATCTATTTCTGACCTTTTATCCACCCCCACCCCCCACTTTCAATTGCTGGGGTCAATCAACTGTCTCATTTTTTAAATCCTTTTTTTTTCCTTTTTGTGAGGGGGGTGTCGCTATGTACTTCTGTCTGTTTTTCTATTTTATCTCTATGTGCTTCTGTCTGTTTTGTGAGGGGGGGATGTCTCTATGTGCTTCTGTCTGTTTTACTGTTTTGTGAGGGGGGATGTCTCTACGTGCTTCTGTCTGGAGTTATCCTGATTTATATCATGATTTGATAATTCTCTTTTCAAGTCTTTATTTGGTATGCTTTTTCTAACAAATAATTCTTTGCCTGGCAGTTCCTTGTGTAAGTCACCCTCAATGTCCCTGTGCTCCTGGGCACCCTCACATTCAGATCTCCCAAGGTCTACCCCAGCTGTCTGCGGTGGTTGGGGAGGTTCTATCCAGCTGTACAATTTCATTGTGTATGAGGCTCATGTTCTTAAGACTGAAGATCGTTTGACGTTATAAGGACATTATCTTCCTCCAGAGGGGATCTGCAGATACTTCTGGAAGGCATCTGGGCTAGAGGTGCATCACCACTGTGCAGCTAGGAGCTGTCTTCCTTTCATCCTTTGTGGACGCTGGGCTAACACAGTGAGAAGTTTTGTGGGACAGGGCCTCCCCCCCCCCCGCAAGTTCCAGGGTACTTGCTATGACCCCTCCTTCTTGGGAGGCCCTGAAACTTGATCTTCCCCATCCAGTGAGATCAAGCCCTCCCCCCCCCCCCATGTTAAAGAATGGCCCTAGAACTGGGAAGTCCAACCCCAAGAGGCTGACATTAAGTACTGTGTAAAAAAGTGGCCACACTCTGGACAGTGAACAGAACCCAAACACAAAAACTAAAGCAGGCTTCAAATGGTAGGAGCTGGGAGAGAATTACTCTGAAACCATACTGGACTAAATTCTGCTGCCTCCACAAGCTTATACTCCCAGCACTGAGAATAACAGGCATGACTAATTAATAAGTTGTTAATTAATTAGTCATTAACCATGGCTGTTGAATAAATATTCTAACAAATTACTATGCCACTCATTTATTGATTCTTGCATTCAACAAATATTGATTTAGGACAAACACAGACCACACTCTTCAAATCACTTGGAATACCAGGGGTGAGTGGAAGTGAGCAGTGGAAGTGAGCGGGTCTGTGTTTGCCTCTAGGAGATTTAAAAGGCTTAGGAACAATGACCAAAGGGGACTGTCTTTGTTCCGCTGCCAGGAACCTCAGGGGAAACGATCTAAGAAGGGAACAGAGAGAACTGTGAATTTCTCCCACACCTAGGCTCCCGGTAATGGATGGGAGGGCTGATTAATCCTTGTCTTGCCTAATTTCAGCAGAATGATCAAGTTTCTTTCTCTCTGGTCTTGGATTTCCCTCCTGTCCTGCCGCTAATGGTGCTCACTGGATTTTCTCCCTGTGTGTTTTGGTTTCTGTGGCTGAGCTAGTGTTCTGTGATCTGTGACTCTGAATGGATGGGAAGAAGCCTTCCCAGGCCCAATTCAGTCTACATCTAGAGACACTAGAGGGCAGCAGAGTCACACACATGGATCACCGCCTACGCTGGTGCTGGATCAGTGAGCCTGGCTACACTAGGTTTTCCTGCCCCCAGCTTGGTTCTGCTCTGTAGCAAGCATGGACTTCCTCACCACTTACATCTCTGCCAGGGTTAATTTTGAAACCACTTCACCTGCCCTTCACCCCCCCCTCGTGATGACTTTTTCCACAACTGAAATTTAGAACTCCTGACATGAAAATCGGATGTAATGTTTGAGGCTGGGGTTGGCAGGGAATTCTTGGCATGGACTTGTTACAGCCAAAAGCCTTTGGTGTCCTATCAAAGCCCTTTGGATGGATATGTGTACGAAGGCCGAGAGCAAACAAGCAAACGTTCACACTGCACACCAGGTGTTTATTTGTGTGGAACTGACTAGAAGGAACAGACTAAAGCATCCTTTGCTGATGCCAGGATGACTCGACACCATTGTACTGACAGCTAACCCCCTGGTGCTCACAGAGCCTCTGGAACTAGACAACTCAGTGCAGCTGCAAGAAGGAAGGTTCTGGGAGCCCACAGAGGTGAGTCCCCTTACCACTGAAAAAGGTAATGCAGGGCAGACTTCAAATACAAGAGGAATGATTGATTTTGACTGGTATGTAAGATCCTCCGGTGAGAGCTGATATGGATGGAGACTTACTACTGATTGACGGCACCTTTTGACTTCATGCAAGCCTTTAACTCCTTAGCGGATACATCAATACCGCGATGGGGTCCAGACAGGGCTTATAAAAGTCTTGTGTCAGGAGCTAGAGAAAAGTTAGTGCTTCCTGCTCTTACAGAGGACCAAGTTGGGTTCCCAACATCCATGTCCGGTGGAATACAACCATCTGTAACGCCAGCTCCAGGGGATCCAGTGCTCTCTTAACTCTGGCCCCAAGGACACACAAGTATACATAGACACACATGCATAATTAAAAAGAAAGTAAATCTTTTAAAATAAATAAATGTATGTCTCATAGCAAGCCTATGCTGAGATGCCCCCCCCCCCCCTGTGCACACACACACACACACACACACACCCCACACACACTGCAAGTCTTGGTCTAACTTTTAAATGGAGATTCCAGGTTTGATTTAAAAAAAAAAAAAAACATTTAAGACCAACTGGTTGCTGGATCATTGTTAGCTTTGTTCCTGTAATGTGGCTAAGAATCCACTCAAATCCAGTTTGCTTTGAGTTAAGAATGGCTGTGGTTGGGAGACACCGAGTTGTCACACTCCCGGAACAAGGTTTTTGTTTATAGCAGTCTGTTCCTTTGTTCTGTTCCCATGTGACCGCCTATCAGTGTTTGCCAACTAGCATCACAGCCAAGGCCACATGCCCATGTCTGCCTCGTCCAGAGATCTAGTTTTCAGCTTTTCCACCAGCTGAGATCAACCAGAGAAATACAGAGGAAGGCCCTGGATGTCCTACATTCCCCACAGATCAGATGGCTAAGGAAGCTGCTTTGTGCACAGGGCTGTGTTCAGTCCTCAGAGAACAGCCTGGCTGTGGGAATGTCACCACTCTAATTATACAGGTGGAGAAACATGGGCTTAGGAACAAAGGATGCTAAGCTTTGGTGCCCCAAGTCCCAAAGCAAATGTGTTTGATTTTAACGTCTACTTTTCTCCAAACACAATGGAGACCTTGATCATAGAAGCTAGGTATCAAATTATAGGGTGTCCAAATCAAGGCAGAGAGGCCAGACAGTGTATCTTTGGGATGGGTAGGTAGGCTGGACTGGACTCTATAATGCGAATTCAAGAAGTTGGAGTTGCGCTTGTAAACTGGAGGCATGCTGCTTTAATAATATTGGATCCTAATGTTGCATGACACCGTGTTTTATGGAGTAGCTTACCTGCTTTAGTTCCTTCATTTTCTTACAGATAGCCAAGAAAACAGGAAAAACGGTGTGACGAATGTTGGGCTATGTCTGAATGAACTTGTATATAGCTTCATCACTTTCTAGAGGGAAGAGAATGTGAAACTGGGGATCCTGGAATGCAGTTTCCCCATGGTCATGGTGGGAAAACTCCTGTTCTTAAGGATGGGTTTAAAGTACTCAGTAAACGAAGCCTTTGAATCAGCACTGGGGAAGAATAGCATGCTGGGCCGTGCTCAGGGGACTCTGGGGAGATGTCACTTTGGCAGGCACCTGAGTGACACTCAAGCAAGAAGCCTTGCTTGTGTGGCTCTCATCCCCACTTGAGCTGCTGATGAGCACCCTTGTCATTGTGACAAGCTCCCATCTGGAAGGTTGAGTGAACCCAGACCCTGTCCCTGGCCTAGCAGGTTAGGACTGAACTTGTTTTGCCAATGTGACATGTGTGCATGGAAGTCTAACTCTTTTAAATTTCACTTTCCAGATTACTAGAGAATCTGAGCATCTCTAAGTGCAGCTACTCATGAAAATGTCTTAAGAGGGGGAGGAAATGAATGTGTCTCTGTCTGTATCAGCTCCCTCTGGCTCTGGCATGGAGAATAACCTGAGCAGAAACCACTAGCAGCTGGCTGGGCAGCATTACCCAGAGGAGACAGCACCAGTGAGAGGCAGACATATGGGCACCAGACTAGGAAAGCTCCAGACAGAGAAGAGTGCTTCCCAGGACTACGGGGTCCATGGTTGGAATGAGAAACTGGAATACCTGGAAATCCTCTAAAATCTTGTTTTACCCAATATACAGCCAACATTCTTTACAGCCTTTAATTATAAAGATATTTGCTATTTTTGCTTAATGAACAAAGTAAGAAGAAAATGGGAATTGAAGTGCAATGATTACAAACAAGGGTAGCCAGTAATGATATTCAGACACTGGAGAGATCAGCAGACAGTACTGGCTAAGAGTCCAGCAATGCAACTTTCTGATCTTCTGGCAAGGTGGCTGACAATAGACAGTCATGTAGAAACAGCCAGTGTCATAGTCAGAAGTTATTCTTGGACTTTCGAAGATAATACTGTGTGCATAAATCTGTTGGTGTTCATTTTGTTTGCAAGAGCAATTCACTATTAGCAGCAGACACTTGCACGTGCACACGTACACACACACACACACACACACACACACACACACACACACACTGCTAGCTACAAGGGTAGCTGCCTGGCGGACTCCTGTTGTCTCCAGGCTGGTGTCTGGTCCCGACATAGACTAGCCCTAACAGCCCCTCTCCCGCCAGGTCTTCCCCAGACCTGTTTCCAGTTTGAAGTCAGCGGGTTCCTTGAAGCCAGGGACGCTTTTGTTACCTTGATTTCTCAAAGTGATTTATAACACCTGTTCTCCATTTTTTCCTGATTTCTTGGTTGATTCATCTCAGTATCTGGGAATTCTGAACACTACACTTCCCAACAAATAGCAAACAGCAGCCTCCTGCAGACAAGAAGCTGGTCTCCTGATACACTTCTGAGACTAACTGGTGGCTGAGGGGGACTGACGAACTTTGTGCATGCTCTTCTGTGTTTGTTTCAAACTGATTAGCCTCCCTAAAAATGGACCACCATTGTGGGGAAACTGAGGCAGGTCAACAATGAACACAGTCAAAGAGCCCACCAGCCCATCTCCCCATCCACAAGAAGAGCTTCATTTATAAGCAAACCCCCTTGTTCCTGCCCCTCCTTGTGTTCTTCTCCTATGGAAAGAGCATGGCACAGACTGAACCCCAAGACTCTCCAAAGACTTGAACTCCCTGGGAGACCATTAAACCCCATATGTGAGTTAAGTGCAAAAGAGACAGCTGAGTCGAGCATGATTTCTGGAGGTTAAATCTTTCTTGGACATTTTATTTAGTTATTCCCTAATTTAAATCTTGAAAAGGAAAAAAAGCCTTTCTTTCCTTTTATTGAAAATAGATGTTTTTCCTCATATAATCTATCCTGATCACAGTTTCTCCTCCCTCTACTCCTCCCTGCTCCCCCCTCCCCTCTGGATCTACCCCCTTTCTGTCTCTCATTAGAAAACCACCAGGCTTCTATGGGAGAATAATATAATATGAAAGATAAAACAAAGTTAACACATCGGAACTGGACAAAACAAACCAACAGAAGGAAAAGAGCCCAAGAGAAGGCACAAGAATCAGAGATATGCTTGTTTGCACACTCAGGAATACGGTAAAAACACTAAACTGGAAGCCATTATATATGTGCAAAGGATCTGTAGGGTAAAAACAGAGGAGAAAAAATATAATAAAATAAAAATAATAAAAATAAAAATTAAATTAAAAAAGAAGAGCCCTGGCACAACATTATGAGACAAGGAGCCTCCAAAGATGCCACTGAGTACTCTTTCTGTTGGCCATCCACTGCTGGTCAGACAGCCTACCCTGAAGGGTATTTGTTTCCCCAGTGAGACTCCCCTGGAGGAAACCAATTTTTCATTTGTAAGTGGTTATCAATTAGATTGCTTCTGGGTTAGGGATGGGAACACGTGTCCACTTCTCCTTTCAGATCTAGGACCCCAACTAGTACAGACAGAACAGGTCCTGTGCATGCTGCCGCAGTCCCTGTGAGTTCGTATGTGCATCATCCTGATGATTTAGAAGGTCTTGTTTTCTTGTTGTCCTCCATCCCTTCTGGGTCTTTTTTTTTTTTTTTTTCCTTTTTTTTTCTGTTTTGGTTTTTCGAGACAGGGTTTCTCTGTGTAGTTTTGGTGCCTGTCCTGGAACTCACTGTGTAGCCCAGGCTGTCCTGGAACTCACAGAGATCCGCCTGGCTCTGCCTCCCGAGTGCTGGGATTAGAGGTGTGTGCCGTTGCCACCCAGCCCTTCTGGCTCTTGCATTCTTCCTTCCTCTTTTCCCAAAGGGTTCCCTGAGCCCTGGGAGGAGGGTTTAATGGAGACATCCTTTTAGCGTTGAGTGTTCCACTCTCTGGTGTGGGTCTCTGTATTTGTACAGAAGGAAGCTTCTCTGTTGATGACTGAGCAAGTCACTAGTCTACGATTATAGCAGAATGCCATTTGGAATCATTGTCTTGCTAGTTCTCTTTTAACAGCAACATTTGGTTTTCCGCTAGGTCCCTGGGCTCTCTAGTCTTGGTTTCTTGGTCACACAAGCAGTGTCAGGCATGGGTTCCATCTTGTGGGGTGGACCTTAAGTCACATCAGATGTAGGTTGGTCACATCCACAGAATTTGTGTCATCACTGCAGGAGCATATCTTGTATGCAGGACACCACTGTAGATCCAAGGGTTTGTGGCTGTGCTGATGTTTCTCCTTTGGTAGTGTGCAGTGTACCTTCCTGTACCAAAGATGCTAACATATACAAGTGAAGGCTCTATGTAGGTGTCAGCTCCGCCTTCCATGTCCCGTGAGTTGTAAGGGTGTAAACTTCAGCAGTGGGACTGTGCCATCAGTCTGTGGAGAGCAGTCTGTAATCTTGGCAACAGCCTGGGTTGTTTGGAGGTCCTCAAGGGACCACTTTGGCCAACAACTCAATTAGATGTAACCCAAGCCTGGTACTGGAAGCTTCATTTGGTGACAAGAGATGTCCCGTTAGGCTCTGTCTCCCCCATTATTTGGTAATTTCATTTAGATTACCTTCATTTATGTATATATTTTAGGAGGCTACTATATTAGGTTTCTATACCACTCCTCAAATGGTCCTCAGTTCCAGCTATTTCTCTCTGTATTCTCTCCCCTGTTCCTTTCTTCTCTTCTCTCCACTTAGGTCTCCCATTCAGCACCCCCAAACATCTATAGCTATATTTCTCTTTCCTAGGAAGATCTATCTGCCCACCCCCATTCCCTTACTCTATGCCTAACCTCTGTGGTTCTATGAATTATACATTCATTACAATTGACTGAACAGCTGATACTCACATGTAAGTGAATATATATTTGTCATTTGAATTACCTCACTCAGGATAATTTTTTTCTAGTTCCATCCACTTACATGCTAATTTCATAATTTCAGATTTTCAATGGCTGAGTAATACTCCATTGTGCAAATATGCCACATTTTCTTTATCCATTCTTCTGTTGAGGGACATCTAGGTTGTTTCCAGTTTCTGTCTATTATGAATAGAGATGAATAGAGTAGCGATGAAAATGATTGAGCAAGTGTCTCTGTGGTGGCATAAAGCTTCATTTGGATAAATGCCCAAATGAAGAGTAGCATAGCTGAATCTTGAAGTAGATTGATTCCCATCTTCCTGAGGACTGCCACACTGATTTCCATAGTGTCTGTACAAGTTTGCACTCCCACCAGCAATGGAGGAGTGTTCCCCTTACTCCACATCCTCACCAGCATGAGCTGTCACTTGTTTTATCGATCTTGGCCATTCTGACAGGTGTAAAATGAAATCTCAAAGTTGTTTTGATTTGTATTTCCCTGATGGCTAAGGATGCTGCACACTTCTTTATGTGATTATCAGCCATTTGAGACTCCTCTTGTGACAATTCTCTGTTTAGAACTGTACCTCATGTTTTTATTGGATTATTTGTTTTCTTGATATCTAGTTTTTTTTGAGTTTTCTATATATTTTGTATATTAGTCCTCTATTGGATTGGTAAAATCTTTTTTTTTTATTCTGTAGGCTGTCTTTGGCCAAATTAAAGTGTCTTTTGCCATGCAGAAGCTTTTTAGTTTCATGAGGTCCTATTTATTAATTGTTGAGCTTAGTATGGTGTTTTATTCAGAAAGTCTTTTCCTGTGCCGATGAGTTCAAAGCTGTTTCCCTCTCTCTCTTCTTTCAGGTTCAGTGTATCTGGGTGTTATGTTAAGGTCTGGGATCCATTTGCAGTTGAGTTTTGGGCAGGGTGATAAGGATGGGTATGTTTGCATTCTTCTACATGCAGCCATCCAGTTTGACCAGGACCATTTGTTGAAGATGCTGTCTTTTTTCCAGAGCAGGTTTCTGACTTCTTTATCAAAGATCAGGTTTCCATATGTGTGTGGATTTACGTCTGAGTCTTCAGTGTAATTCTATTGATCAACATGTCTGTTCTTATGCCAATGCTGTGTTCTTTTTATTACTATAGCTTTGTAGTACAGTTTGAGGTCAGGGATGGTAAGACCCCCAATGGTTCTTTTATTATTCAGGTGTTTCAGCTACTAAACATCTTCATCTCAGGGCAGGAGAGGTCACTCAGCAGTTAAGAGCACAGGCTGCTCTTGTAGAAGACCCAGATTTGGTTCTCAGAACCCACATGGCAGCTCACAACTAACTATTCATAACTCCAGTTCCTTGCCTCTGGGGACACTGTACATGCATAATACATTTACACACCATACACACACACATACACACACACACACACAAACACTCATACACATTTTTAATATTAAAAATCTTAATCAAATTAACTATTACTAAATATTGGTTAGTTGACATCTTATAAACTGTGGTGAAGCATCTTGTGCTGATATGTACATGATTTAGGAGACAGGATCCAAATAAAACACTTATACAGAAAAAAAAAATTGAGAAAAAAGAAAAACTGGATGGTCTCAAGTATCCGTGAGCAAATTCCCTGAGTCACCAGGGGGTGCCGGTTCTGTTATTTAGTTCTGAATCCAAACAGGTGAATTCCCACAGTGTAGTGCTGAACCAGAGCAGAGAGAAGAGCCGTGCTGGGTGGCCACCAGCACAGCTCCTGAGAGCCCAGCCTTCCTAGTGTTTACTCAGGATGGTATACTGCACTTACCTGGGGGCTGTCCTTAATCATCTACTCAGCTTGCACTGGTGCTGGGAAGACTCCTGCCTTTCTGTCCCTGTCTGAGTGTGCAGGTGCCATCTCTCTGTGCACTAGCAGTGACTCCCTCTGTCCTGACACATTTGTCACACCCTGCCACACAGAGGGGCATTTTCGAGGCTCTGTAGGAATGAGGAAAGAGAGGAAATCAACACTCTAGAGAGTCAGAGGAATAGAATGTTCTAGAAGTACCTTAGAGAACCATGGCAATTTATAGATCTCAAAACAAATGGCCTCCCTCTGATTGGAAGAGGCACTTCTTCAGTAAAACAGGACGAGAACACGATGAAGTGGGGACATCACCCCAATCTTCCAGCTGTATGTTTTCTTTAGTAAAGAAATCAGAATTACCAGACTATCACATGTACCAGAAACTCAAATGTTACTTGAAGAGGTAGGTGGAAGATCCTTTATGAAGTTGGTTTTTGTTCTGTTTTTTTTTAAGACTAGGGAAAACCATGCAATTGATTGAGAGTAAATCCTTCATTTGAAATAGGTTAAAGAACTGGACTTTATTCTGCAAGCACACATTGGACAGACTACCCCATGAACATGGCCACCCATCTATCTACACCTGGCGTTTTGTAGGTGGACTGGGGCCCAGGGGTGACACACACACACACAGAAGCACTTGGTTGCAGGGGTCAGTCCCTCCCCAGAGTAGCTTGCAGTAACATGAAGACCCCTTGTTGACTAAGCCTCCATGTGCTGACCTCTCAGGCCTCACTGACTAAGCCTCCATGTGCTGACCTCTCAGACCTCACTGGCTAGGTCTCCAGTGTGCTGACCTCTCAGGCCTCACTGACTAGGCCTCCATGTGCTGACCTCTCAGGCCTCACTGGCTAGGCCTCCATGTGCTGACCTCTCAGACCTCACTGACTAGGCCTCCAGTGTGCTGACCTCTCAGGCCTCACTGGCTAGGCCTCCATGTGCTGACCTCTCAGACCTCACTGGCTAGGTCTCCAGTGTGCTGACCTCTCAGGCCTCACTGACTAGGCCTCCATGTGCTGACCTCTCAGGCCTCACTGGCTAGGCCTCCATGTGCTGACCTCTCAGACCTCACTGACTAGGCCTCCAGTGTGCTGACCTCTCAGGCCTCACTGACTAGGCCTCCAGTGTGCTGACCTCTCAGGCCTCACTGACTTGGCTTCCAGTGTGCTGACCTCTCAGGCCTCACTGACTAGGCCTCCAGTGTGCTGACCTCCTAGGCCTCTGATGACCTGCTGTGCACATTAAGACTTCAGGGGTCTTGGAAGAGATTCATACAACTGTTGTCTTTCATAAATGAGAAATTTGAGGCTCAAAGAAGTTAAGTTCCACCATTGGCTACCCTTTTCAACAAGCACGACTTAACCTCAGTGGAACTGATCGTCTTCAAGATACTTTTGTATGCTACATTTAGGTCGGTCCTTGTGCTAAACCAAGAAGACTCAAATGATATGCCCCATGACTTCTGGGTTCATATTGTAAACACAGTGTGTCAGATAATGTGGGCCTTCACACCACTTGACAGTGCTTCATCCAGGGGTCCTTTCCTGTCATTAGGTTGAGACAATGCCCTTGTCAGCTAAGACACGGCCTAGGTTAAATTGCAGGTTGTGGCAGATATTTGTAGTATTCAAATTTCCAGTAAAAGAACGTGTCTTCCTGTGTGTGGCTGCCCCTCTTCCCTGCGCTAGGTTAGGCTATGCCTGGGCTCTTGTCTTGCTGGGAAGACAATCCAAGTGTGTACGTACACATGGGGCATCGTCCACCCAGCAAGTGTGCCTCTAACTGATTCTGCACTTTGGGGCTTTTGATGGAGCAATGCACAGCCAAGGAGGCAAGTTATCTGTAGACACTCTGACCAAAAGCCATGCTGGGAATCCATTGTTTACCAGTCTTGTGGGTCCACAGCTAACTGCTTTGAGGATGGGCACCAAACAGGAGCACAATGGTCATGAGTCTTTGGCAGGTTACAGGACAATGTCCAAGAGGAAAATATAAGCAACTTTCAAATGTTTTGGTATATAAAATAAGGAACCAGCTATACAGATGGAAAAGAAAAGGCACATTGACTTTATGTTGGATGGAAGAGTCAACAGACATTCTTTTATGCATTAAATTTATTTTTTAAATTATTTTGATTTTAAGTATATGTGTATTTTGCCTGCATGTATGTCTATATATCATGTATATTCCTGGTGCCTATGGAGGCCAGAAAAAGGTGTCAGATCTCTTAAAACTGGAGTTACAGATGGGTGTGAGCTGCTATGTGGGTGCTGGAAATCAAACCCAGGTCCCATGGAAGAGCAGCTAATGCTCTTAATCATGGAGCAATCTCTGCAGCCCCAGACTTTCTTTTAAAGATGAATTTTTATTTTGAATTATATGTACGTGTGTGTGTGTGTGTGTGTGTGTGTGTGTGTGTGTGTGTGTGTGTGCACTTGTGCACAATGCTTGCAGAGCCCGGGAGATATGTCAGGTCCTCCGGAGCAGGACTTACAGGTGGTTGTGTGTAGATCTATGTGGGTGCTGGGAACCAAACTCCAGTACTCTGCGAGAACAATCTGCACACTTAGAGCCATCTCTCCAGTCCCAATCAACAGGTTCTAAACCAAGTGCACACAGAACACAAAGAACAAACTGAAACAATGCATGAAAAGGAGAGTAAAAGACAAAAAACTGTGTGTTTAACTAACTCTCGTTTACGCATAACTTCTATATCCTCAGCACTGGGTTTGGCTAAGGGGAGCAAGCTGTGGCCAGTTTTCACATAGCATGTGGCAGCTAGGGCAGATATCTGAGTTCAAGACTAGTCTAGTCTACAGAATGAGTTCCAGGATGGCCAAGACTGTTATACAGAGAGACCCTGCCTCGAAAAAATCAAAACAAAACAAAGCGCTGTCTTGGCTGTCAGATCCACTGTCAAGCTTTCATGCTATCAGTATGTTGTTACAATTGTTCTATTTTATCAAAGATGGGTGGTGTTACTCTCTTACTGTGCCTAATACATAAACTAGTGAGAGACCAGGCGTTAGACAGATGACCTGGTAGGCAGACAGAGAGGGAGAGGGGCCATGCTAGGCAATGCTGTGGCTAGATAATAAAAGTGATGAATTCCCAAGATGGCTGGCTTCTTCCTAGACCTTCTGACTTGAGACAAAAGCCTGGCAGCTTAAAGCAAGGCCTGCTGGGCTCTTGTCCCCAACCAGCTGGGCCCCTGCTGATGGACTATCTCAACAAGCTCGGGTGTGTCACACAACAATTGCCGGCCAGTCAATCATCCAGTCTCCATGCTGACCAACCTGAATTAGGGGAGGAAAACTCTACAGAGACGTTTAGCTTCCCAGCCCCCCAAAGAGCTGGATTTTTTGGCTTTCTGGGTCCCCCATCTGCTTTGCAGAGGGTCTTTTCCCCTGTGTGCACGTGTGTGTTTCCTCACCCCCAGCAAACACCTTTCTTCAACTGCTGATTCTGTCTGCAGCATCTGAGATTTCTCCACTGTGCTTGAGAATTTTCCCACCTTTGAATTCTTTAGCGGACAAAGAAAGCAAACCAGATCAAGACCCCTAGACTGTATCACTGTCAGAGGAATGTGAGTAGGGGGAAAGCACAGTAGACAAGAGTTTAGTACTGTCAAATTTCCAGACGCCCACTGGGACTGAAATGTGTCCTCTGCTGTGCTCTCACTGGTCTCCATCCAGGCTTAAGGAGTGTCTGTCACTCAAGGGAAAAGGGGAAGCAGTCAATTCTGCAGGCAATGAGCCTAGATGGCCACCAGGGGGCAATGAAGGACCAAACTGGGACTGTGGCTAGGCCTCTGGACTAGGAAAACAGGAAATTGACATCAGCCAGGGAGGATGACCCAGGAAAAAGCTCTCCCGAGGTTCCAAAGACTGAGAATACAGGACAGAAGGCTGCCCAGAGTCAATCCTCTCCAAAGTCTCACTCCTGTGGATATGCCTCCAATCCTCTCAGAGAGACCTGGGACCTTTCCATGAACGCTGCTGCCGAAGTAAGGGTCTGCCCTATATGCATATCACCTCGGCACACACCCCAGCTAGCAGCACAGGGAAGGAATAGCTCACATTTCAGGGGCCTGGAAGTTTAAGAAAGACACCCACAGCCAAGGCACCCACGGGTCCAGTCAAGCTTGGCTCCACTAGCCTCTAATGCGAAACAAAGCCCAACCCTCCCCACAGCTCCAAGGAAGCCTGACAGACAGGCCCTGCCTCCATTCCTGTGTAGCCCTGCTCAGAGCTGACAGCTCTCTACTTCCCTTGGTGATAAGGTGTGCAGCTGTTTCTACACGGAGGGACCGAGGACTTTGCAGAGACTCACCAGAAAGTCATAAGGTGCACAGGCCTCTCACTGAGCTTATGCAAACAGTCAGTAAATGCCAGGCAAGGGGAGAACGCAGTGAGGTCATCTGCAAGGTGCACAGGGGTCTCCAATGACGCACTCCAATGATTCAGCTGTCCTGAGTCGTCAACCGTACTCCTGTGGTCTTTTTGGTGACACAGCTGTGAGCAACCCAAATAAACTGACTGGTTTACCAACCTAGACTTGGGTGCAGTCCTTCCTGTCGTCATCCATCATCATCACATGCTTTAGCATTAGAGGCCAGCCCTCGTTATCCATCCCCAATTTCCAGGTCTTCCCTGTCTCCTTCAAGAATGAATAGACTGCACAGCTTACAAAGTAGCTAGAATATTTTATTCAAAGGAAAACAATAGTACAGATTAGAGAAGGATACACTATCAAGATTGACAGCAACCATGTGACTGAAGGTGCTCAAGGGCCCGGGATATTGATTGGAACTTTTTTCAACAAGGACTAAAGGGGAGTGGAGAATTACCAAGGTTATAGTTGGGTGTTTTTCTATTTTGATTGACAGATTATTATATAACCATTTCTCACTGTGCATGTTTCTTCCCATAATGCACCTGTTAATGATATGCATAATCAATTATACAAAGGCATAAGATGGTAAGTAGGGGATTCTCCCTAAAAGTTCACTTTGGGGACACAGTTTGCCTTACTGCACATGCACCCAAAACCAGTTCAAGCTTGATTGGCCTTTTTACTCTCGTACTGGGTATTACCTGAGTACAAATGAACAGACTCATCTAAGTCTGATGGTTGATAAGGGGAAGGGAACTCTACTGTGTTGTCCAATGTGGTATGCATGTGACTCAATGTAAGCAGTGGTCCTGGGCTGCTAACAGGTTGCTAAGTGCATTGTTCAGAGAGGGCTGTGTGCATAGTAAGTGCAGGCAAGTGTCTCAGGCTGCTGGGTGCATTATTGGGAGAGGGGTGTGTACACAGCCCATACCAAGTAGAGTCCTAGGCTGCTAACCTATTCTCTGTGCATGCCCCCCCCCTCAGTTTGTTGATGTCTCCCCAAGAAAAGTTAAACAGTCTATGGAAATGTCACTCCCATGATGTCACTGCCGTCAACCTCAGAGAAACTTGTAGATTTGGTCAGGGAGTTGTCCTGGGTGGGTAAAGGCTGATATAGAGAGAGCACATTGATATTCTTTTTGATTCTTGAGGCCTAAACTTGACTAGGGATGGGGAAGGGCCAATCTTCCCATGGTGCTCAAAGTCCCCCGCCTGGTCAGCCTCACAAGCTTTGACAGTATTTCCGGGATTTGTGGAGCTCAAGCAAGACTTAGGAAACACTAGGCCTGGCCCTGGTGGCCAGCTCCACGGGGTTTCTTCTCTGGTGTCTGGCAAGTGGCCTTTGTTTGCTAACTGCAGTGTGTTCTGACAGGGCTGCAGTGGTTCTACCCAACTCCCATCCCCAATGAGGAGCTACTGAGTGTTTGGGGCTGAACTTTCATGCTCTGTGGTCCCTGCCCTAGGCCTGGTAAGTCTGTGTGGCTTCCACCCTGGCCCGGGTCTGCACCCCTCTGCCTCTGCTCCTTCCTCCAGGGCCTACCCTAGCTCCTCCCTGGCCCTGCTAAGCACAGTTCTCCCTTCTGCCCTGTTCTATCTAGTTGAGTTGGCACGGCTCTCCCTGCCACATCCTGTCTCTGCTCCTACCCCCACCCAGCCATGCTCACTGGGCCTTATCTACCCTTGTTCCTTTTCACCTGACTAATCATTGGTGACATCTCTCCCTGGCAGGAAACCGCTGGGGTACAAAGAAATGATTCCCATCCATCGTTAAGTTACCTTAACAAATGTTTACTGAGCATCCACCACATGGCAGGCTCCAAGCTGGTGCGAGGCAGCCCAAGAGACAGAATCTAACTCTTACCAGCTGACAAACCAGCAGTGATGGATGGCGATAAACATGATTAAACACAAGGAAAGGGTAGATGTGGTTTCAAACTGTTTTCAACACGAGTAGGAATTGACGGCCACACTGGAACTTGAGAGAAGAAGGTGCCTGGTGGCCAGAGCCCTGTTGGCTTCTCCCCCCACTGAACCCCACTTCTATGTGTGAGGGGCTACAGCACGTGCAAAGGCCCTGGGGTAAAACAAGGCAACTAATGGATAAACAATGTGAGTACAAGAGTGTGGCAGGAGATGAAATTTTGAACTTGACACATCCAAGTTATACTGATTTCTCCACGAAACTGCTGTCTTCACATCCCAAAGACTCCGTTCTCCCACTGCTCAGGATTGCCATCCTTGCAGTTAGCCCTGACCCCGTCCTGTGCTCCAGAGCCAGTCTTTAGCAAGTCCAGCCAACCCCACTGTCCTCTGGGGTCAGACCACGTTCCTCGCCTGCATGGTGGCCGCCCTAGCCCCACCCCACCCTCTTCACCTGTGAAAACATGGCAGCTCGCGGGGATGGTCCCTACCTTCTTCCAAGTACAGCTCAAGTGTGCCCTGTGACCCCAGGGCCCTCAGGCGCTCAGACTCTCTCGCACACCCTTCCCTCCCTCTGCCGCAGAAGCACCTCGCTCTGCCGACATGTTGAGTACACTCTCACCTCAAGCCTTTGCCCTGGGCCTCCTCTGCCACCTCCCCTGGCTCACACACTCCATGTGTCTTCCTGTCTCAAAGTCCTTTCTGTCTACTGAAAGTCATCTTGATACGGAGACCTCTCACCACCCGGCTCCCTCCTCTCCTCTCCTTATCTACGCGGGACACTTCCTATTCCTCTCCATAGCGGTGTGACAATTATTCGTCACCACCTACTCGGTTCTGTTTGCTGCTGTGTCGCCAGCACCTGGCTCCGTGCCTGGAGTGTGGGGGCCAGACTGGCGAGAACATTGCAGCTTGAGTTAAGTAGTCCAAAGTTCTAGTCCAGAAGCAGGAAGAACCACTGAAAGTTTAGCAACGCTGAGATCTGCTTTGTGGTTTGTGTCTAGGATGGATGCTGCGCCACAGATGGGAGGAAAATGGTGCGAAGGTTGCTAAGAAGGCATCTAAGAGTCATCCATGGAGAAGCTGGTGACCAGGCTGGTGTGGCCCATCCCTTGTGATTGGCCTTCAGACAAGTTGAGCACTGAGAAGGGACCACTGTGCTGACTGACTCTTGATGACAGTAAGTGTTTACTTCTTGAAGATGAGAATCTGAAATGAACTGCCCACATCTCCCTACAGGAGGACTAAGAGCCATGCTGCTAGCATGTGCAGCTCTCTGCCAGCCCGCTCCTCACACTCACACTCTCAGGGGTCCCCGCTCCTCACACTCACACTCTCAAGGGTCCCCACTCCTCACACTCACACTCTCAAGGGTCCCCACTCCTCACACTCACACTCTCAGGGGTCCCCACTCCTCACACTCACTCACACTCTCAGGGGTCTCCTCTCCTCACACTCACACTCTCAGGGGTCCCTGCTCCTCACACTCTCAGGGGTCCCCGCTCCTCACACTCACACTCTCAGGGGTCCCTGCTCCTCACACTCACACTCTCAGGGGTCCCTGCTCCTCACACTCACACTCTCAGGGGTCCCCACTCCTCACACTCACACTCTCAGGGGTCCCCACTCCTCATACTCACACTCTCAAGGGTCCCAGCTCCTCATACTCACACTCTCCAGGTGTCTAGCACCGAGGCGGCTTGGAATCTCTCAAAAGGATGCTGAGACCAGGTATGGAGCGGGAAGTTTCTACCAGAAAGGAATACCTGTTGTTGGTTTTTGCGGCACTCTTACCCTTCGAGGAAAAGTCACAAAACACGACAGAATCCACTAACAAGAGTTTTATTAAGATAAGGGAGAGGGACAGATGTGCTTACAAAGGCTGGGCTGTGCCTGCTCGCACAGGCCCATGTGGCCATTCTAAGCATGTGCGTAGATCACGTGGTTGTGTTGCACGCTTTATGCAATCACGTAAAGTCACGGTCCTGGGTCATGCGAGACATTTGACCTGGAAATGACGAGGCAGAAGTGACTAGGTCCCACCAGGCATGCACGACCGTGCCCAACCGTGGGGGCGTGTTGTGAATTCATATCACCTGTGACAGGAAGTGGGGTCGAAGCAAGGCTGTGGGAGGAGGAGCTGAGTTCCGATGGAGGGTAGCTGGGAGTTCCTCATCCAGATCTATAAGGGGTAGGAAGAGAGAGAGACACTGGGCCTGACTTGAGCATCTGAAACCTCAAAGCCCATCCCCAGCGACACACTTCCTCCAGCAAGGCCACCTCTCCTCCAATGAGGCCACACACTCCCTATGGGGGAATGTGGAAATAGGCTAGTGACTCTCTGCAGCTAAGGCCAGTCCCAGAGACATCAATAGCTGGATGTTGTCATTAGAAATACTAATCAAAGCCTGGGCCTTGATAGCCCCAACATCTAGGCAAGGCAACCTATCAGTCCTCAATAGGTATGCAAGACTTAAGAAAACAGGAAGATATATTCAATATTGCCACCCAGGGAAAGGAGCAGAGAGGTCCAGGGGCTGCATACTCCCCCAGGCTGTGAGGCTTAGTTTTAAATTGAAGGCAAGAGGCATGTACAACCAAGCATTTCTCCTAAAGTAAGGCTCTGCCCATCACTGCCCAGCATTGCCTTGGCTCCAGGCTCTCTGGAATGCTTGTCTGGCAAGTTGTCAGAACTGTGTGAAATCTCTTTCTGGAGACACGTCCTCCTGGGGATGGCACCAGGTGACAGCTTTTTCCTTCTACCGTGTGAGATTCCTGGGGAAATTCCAGCTCCTTGGGACCTATTGTCTCAATTGTCAGACAGCTGAAAGGGGGGACCAAATGTCTCTTTAGAATGCCTTCACTCCGCAGCAGTCAGGGGCCAATGCTTTCTTTGGAGGAATTTACCAAGACCTGGCTTCCAGGGACTATCCGCTCCTCCTCGGTCTGGGAACCACCCTGTGTAAGCATGCCCTTCCTCGGATGACAGCATCCCTGCAAGCTGCAGAGAAGAGCTACGGCGAACCTGCATGTGAGACACCGGTCAGACATCCTCTCAGCATCTTCTGTGCTGGGAGATGAGCTTTGGGGCTCTCCTGACTGATGCCCTACCCTGTTTCGGCCACAAGCCAGCTCACAGCCCCGTGAGAAGTAACAAGCTTCCTGAGCCCTGCGCTTTGTGCCTGTCGGCCGGCAGGTGTCGGTGAATGGTTACCACCCTATCTATACCTTTGTTCCTCACAGGCCATGGTAGTTGTGAGCTGCTGGGGCAGAGGCTGTTATTCACACCCACAGAGGTGTTTGCACAATTTTAGCACGAGGTTAATTTATCTGACCATGGCCACCAGTCTGTGAGCAATGCTGGTTCATGGCTGAAAACTGAGGTGCAGCCCGGAGCTGGCATCCACCACATCAATGCAGAGATGAAGTCAACCCTAACACACCAGGGTCTCAAGGTCACCCTGACAACCCACTCATCACACCCTCGGGAGTAAGTACCAATTTTCCTTTGACTTCGGCCCCCTTTCCCGGAATCTCTGAGCTGGATTACTGCTTGCAGGGGGTAGGCGGGGTTGAAGTGTTTGCCAGAGCTCTCTCATTCAGTGGCAAGCCAGGGCCAGCTTAGCACGCCTGAGTTCCCCGCTGTCCTTCTCTGGCCCCTGTGAAGATTTCGGTTTTTTTCTCTAAAACTCCCAAGAATGACACAATACTGTCACTTTCCCTGTTGCTGCAGTCACACACGTGACAGGAAGTATTTGAGGGAGAGAAAGGCTTCCTCTGCCTTACAGTTTTAAAGGATACAGTCCCTCCTGTTGGAGAGACCACAGCAGGAGGTCAGGTGGTCACTGTGCAACTGTAGTCAGGTGACCAGGAAGCAGATTATGAACAGGAAGTGAGGCTGGGCATAAAACCCCAAGGCCTGCTGCTGGTCACCCACTTCCTCCAGCAAGCTCCGCCTCCTCAAAGTTCCACAAATTCCCAAGATGGCACTCCCAGCTGGACACCAGCCTTTCAAAACAGCGCACATGAGGGACACCTCACTTCAAACCTCAGTGGAAATCAGAGTTCTGGTGAGACTTTGGCAAGACTCCAGGTTTGGACATTTCAGCAAATTGCCCAAGCCCTCTGCTTAGTTCCTGGTAAAATACAGTAAATACTTTCTGTGTATATACGAAGTCCTGGAGTTCAACCCTTGTGTGGGCTTGAGGAGCCTATGTGACTTCTGAGAGCTTGGCTTTCCCCATCTGTGACATTTCCCTCACAGGTCAGGGGAGGCACCTGCTCAGTAGTGTGTGACTGCTCCCTCACACCAAGCGTTCAGTCCTGGTGTCTGCTTCATCTAGCCCTGGGAACTTGCCTGCACTCTAGTGAAGGAGAAGGTTTCTGAGGCACTGGGTTGTGGCTGGGGAGGCTAGCAGGACGGTGGACATTTGAGTGAACAATCACACGCCCCAAGAGGAACTGTGACAGAACTGGAACCCTGGAACAGTGACCCAAATGACAGCCATGCTCCTCTCCACCCTCCCCTCGTGTTTCCTTTGCCCTCATGCAGCTAAGACTGGGAACAAGCAAAGACCTCCACCGTGTCCTCCCCGTGCAGGAGAGTTTGGCTGTATCCCAAATACAAGGCAAGGAGCACCTGGATGGCTATCGCAGGCAAGAAAGGGAAAGGGAATTGAGACACATAAACTACTGAGTCTGACTAGAGATGGGAACATCAGCCTGTCGTCCACTGTGGAATACTTCACATCTAAGATAGGCTGGTCTATAGACAGTGTTCAGCCTGGGAGGGGTGGGAGATGAGGGAATACCACGTGCCACCCTGGATGAACTGCAGGCGAGGAGAGTGAGGGCTGTGTCAGGTGGTGGCTCCAGTCCAAGGTGGTGTTTCCTTCCGGCCTCGTGTGCACTTTCTGGGGAGGCCAGAACACATCTGTGAAACAGCTGGCACTGGGTGTTGTTGTCGTCAGAACTCTGCCGCCGTGGCCACCACAGCCACTGTTTGTCTTTGCGTGGACAGTGGCGAGGCCAGTACCTTCCTGGTCCCTGCTGCTCTGTCAGAGCCATCCTACTCCATCTGTGCCCACTGTTTTTGGTTCTCTCAAAGGTCAGAAAATCTGAGAGAGAACGGTGTGCTAGGCAGCGTGAGGAATTGTTCAAGGTCCACCAAGGGCATCCTAGAAATGGGGACAGATGCAGGTAGTGAGGGAATTGGCTTGATTCTGGCCCTCCCTCGCCCTTAGGCCCTCTCCTCAGCAGCAGCTAGGTTTTGAACCTTCCACTGTGTGAGCACACAGCCTTCTTCCATGTCAGAGGATGCAGGACCAAGGTGCCATCTTGGAGGCAGAGAACAGTCTTTTCCAAAGAAACCTAATCGGCCATGCCTGGATTCTGCTCTTCCAAGCCTCTAGAACTGCAGGAAAGCAAATGCTTCTCCCTTATGAATTACCCATCTTGTGTATTTTGTTATAGCAGTACCAAACAGACAGGAACAAAGCAGCATGTAGCAGACTGGAGAGACACTGAGAAACCTGGTCTGCCATCCACCTGGGATTTCACAGAGGGGACCTGGGGGCACCAGTACTAGCTGTGGGTGGCACGATTTGTAGGGGACTTTGGACACATATCCAGCCTTCATACTCTCCCCAGAGTTTCTTGTGTGTCTTGTCCTCATGATGGATGGGACACACTGCAGGCCGTGAGAGAAGACCAAAGAGGAATGGGTGCTTCTAACTTCCCTCACGCCGTATCTCCTTGGCACAGCCCAAGATCAACACATTTCTGCTTCTTTCTATTGTATAGGATGAGTTTAAACTCAGAAGGAGGGCTTTCTGACTGAACCCAACCTTTGACCTTTAGACCAGGAGGCACTGTGGTGATGGGAGAGGGCTCTAGGGACTGGTGGTGTGTTTATTACTTATACAACAGAATCTAATCAAACAATTCACATAATTACTACTGTTCTCTAGGTGCTGGGACTATGGACTGACCAACAGGCCCCCAAACATATGAGATAAAGAACAATGGTTGGACCAGCCAAGCCCAAGAATCAGGTTGTAAAGATAATGGTAGTTCAATTAACAGTCAAGATATAAGACTATGGAGGTGGCTGACTCTAGTTTGGGCCAGCTCAGGGCTCCAAGACAGATGCAAGGGGAAGTGGGTGACAGTGGCCAGAAGCAGGCCAGTGATTCCCTCTCAGGGAAGCATTAGCAGATGACTGTTAGCTAGTAAACTGTTAACTTAGTAAACTTTTCAAATTTGGAGTGCTTAAATTCCTATGCATATTCTTACATATGATATATCTTCTTATACAGATTAAATTTGGGGTAAAATGGGCTTCTGAGGAAAGCTCTCCCCTTTGCTAAAAGTGTCTGTCCAGAGGAAGCACAGTGGAGGGAAAACCTAAGCCTTGTGCTGAGAGTAAGACATTGCTTTTCCTGGCCCACTGTATTCCTGCTTCCTTGAGTATTCTAATTGAACATCTTTTTTAAATAAACATTTATTTATCGGTGTATGTGCGTGTGTGCATGAACTGTGGCCTGTAAGTGGAGACAAAGAACCACTTGCAAGAGTCATTTCTCTCCGGGGATAGAACTCAGGTTGTCAGGCTTGTTCAGCAAGCGCCTTTACCTGCTGGTCTGTGTCGTCCCCATCCCTACCCCCACCCCAGCTCCCACCCCTCACCCTAACCCCACCTAATTACATTCTTGACTGACTACTTGGTCCACTACTATAGCCAGTCTGAATCCTCCTCTTTCTGGATCGTAAGTACCAAGACTGGGGTCAAGACCTGGAGGAATTCAGAGGCCTAAGAATAGGGTGGGGTAGGGGGGTGGGGTGGGGCAGATAGCAACTTGACAGATGCCAGAAAAAGTTACTGTTGGTAACTGGCTATGTGGGACTAGTGCCCAAACCTCTCCGGATCTTTCTTCTGGTTACAGTGTCATGTTCAGGCTACTACACCACAAAGCAATGGAATGCAAGGAGGAGAAGGAGGAGGAGGGTGAGGAGGAGGAGGAAGCAGAGCTGAAGCGGGGACAAGGATCCCGGAGATGGGGCTGGCTTAGCCAGGCACATCTGAGAGCAGAGAATGAACAATGCGAATTACAACTTAGAAACCAGGAGAGGGGACTTGACACATTCCATTCTTCTAGTTCTTGTCAAAGTGTGACCTTGTCCTCTCCATGATATCTCTGTTCCTCCTCCCTAGCCACCTGGGTGAGAGTGGAAATTGGATAGAAGGAGACATATTTGAAAACCTTATCTGTTCCTAAGGTCAACCCAAGGTGGTATTTCTCAACAGGAAGACATGGAGCTATTTTTTGAAATTGCACAGCAGTGCCGGTAGGTGCTGTGGTTTCTGGCAGCATCTTGAGCTCAGGCAGGCTGCTTTCTGGGACAGTGACACTTCAAGTGTCATGCTAGATAGATGGGAAGGAAACAAGGCTGGGCATGGCTCCGGGACTTCCTTCACCCGTCCCTCTAAGCATGTCAAAGGCCTCATTTAGGCATGTAGACTAGGAACCGCACCTTTCTGTTAAGTGTCTGCCCCAGAACACCTACCCTGACCAAACGCACAGGGTGCAGTGCAGATCAGATGATATCATGTTCTAGAAATCTGGAACCCAGGACCTGGTCTCTGTGCCCATTGCAGACACAACCTCTCACGGTCTATATAACCTTTCCCAGATTGCTTTGCTCAGAGGCAAAGTAATGATTCAGGGGTTCCACTTAGTTCTTTGTGATTATATTTATGTAGCACTTTTGGCTCTCTCATAGTAGGGGAATAAAAGCATCTTAATATGAACCACAAAAGTAACGATTATAAAACCTTATCTAATAACAGATGGAAAATAGGAAGATTTGGCTGACTGTCAATGAGGGTTCTTCCCAGCTCCTTTGAGGCAGCCCACAGTGGTAATAATATCAGGACTCTAAAGACATATGCTAACGGTTATAGCTTCTCTCCATGGACAAAATCCATGCTGGCTCTGGGGATATCTGCAAGATGACTATTCTTAATTTATAGATAATCCCTTTCCACTCTAAGGGGTCTTCAAGATGACGGAAGGGGCAGGAGTTTGATAAAGCCACCATGAGCTCCTGACAGAGTTCCGTGATGCTACCGAACAGCCTGGTATTTCCCAACCTTAGGCAGAAGGGCTGGAGGAGGACAGTGCTCAACCTGCACACCCAAGGGTCTGTTGGCTCAGCTAGCGACCAACCCAGTCACTGAAGAAGGGATGAGATGGCCATGGATCTCCCCAGCAAGAACAGGCTTCTACAGTCCTAGAAGACACATCCTAGGCCTGACTGGGATCCTGGGAGTTTCAAAGACTGATTCCCAGGGTCATTCTAATGGGTTTCAAGAGTTCTAGAGAAGTTCCAGATTTAGGACACCGTGGTGTGGTTGGGAGAAGGTTAGAGAGTGAGGCAGAGCCCGGGTTTGGGGTGGGGTGGCTCAGGACTGCCACTGTTGAGAGTCCATGATTCTTCCAGAGAACAAGATGCTTGTCTTTGTGACAAAGTAAGGCTTAGGTGCCGAGCACACCTAAGGAATCTCCAGCACTGATCAGCGGCACCAGTACATTGGCTTCCAGGCATCTTTCGGAAGTAGAGGATGATGTCTCTCCTGGCTTTGAAGCAGAGTCTCCTTCGGCAGCTTTTCTCATTGTACAAGACAATGCTGTTTTGTCTACAGTTCTGTTCACACAGTGCATCTCAGGTCACAGCACTCTGTGAACATCACAAACGACCCCATGCACACGGAGCACCATGTCAGATAGTCTGTGTCAGACACTAAGGGTAGATTAGCAGCACAGAACACATAACATGGCAAGAGCTTCTTGTGTACTTCCTATGCACCAAGCTCTGCCCTAAGCCCTGGACATTGAATCCTCACACCCATCTTAGGCAGGCTTAATGTCGCCTCTTCTTTACAAGTGAGAAAATAAGGTCAGCTTACCTAAAATGACACAGCTCCCAACTGCAGAGCCACGCCTTCTAATCCACAATGTTTAAATGGTTACTTTGTTGCATTAGACCACGGAGGAGGGTACACACAGGCAGATAACATCATGTTTAGGTGCTCTGAAAAGATGGTATCGGGGCTCTAAGAACTGGGAGAATGCATGCGAGGACGAGAACAGCCAGACCCCAGAGGATGTGTGGTTAGAGCGAAGACAGGATGCACCCATTTACACATTAGCTTGTCCGGTGGGGTTTGGGCTACAGCAGAGGCAAGTAAGTGCAGGAGTCTCACTGTCGGGGAGAGGTTGGCAGGTTTACACCCAAGGAATAGGAGGAATTCAGTGTGACTGATCACCCATTAAAGCCAGAAATACAGATAAGGTTTTGTAGGGTCATTCCTATTCAATAAATAGGCTTGGACCTACATCACATCGGGCATTATACTAAACCCTGGCACATATTTGTGAACTGATATAAACACAGCCTTTGCCCTTGTGGATCTTTTATTCTATGAGATGAGAAGTTGCCTCCCGGTCTCACCTGACATTTCTCTCAGTGTCACACTGCAGTGTCCAACAGCATTCCTCAAGAATGAGCCAGGTGTCTAGAACAATGTACCCGTGTTTGGCTTTGCCCTCCCCAGTAGTTACAAAATCAGAGGGCCATTAGATTGTTAAAAAGATAGCATCAATAATTAACTTTGTCATCTTTTAGAACGTTAGCAAATTCTGTCTGTCCCACTGTGTCTATTTCCTATTGTTATCACGAGTTTAATGGCTGAAGCCAACAGCAATCATACAGTTCTGGACATCAGAAGTCTGGTGCAGGTCCAAGCAGGCTAAAATTAAGGTGTCTTGTGTCTTTCTGGAAATTCTAGGAAGAAATCTACTTCCCAGTATTCTAATTGAAAAAAAAAATCATTTTCTTACAGGTATATGACCATGGTCCTTTGTTCTGGCTTGGTGAAAGTTGGTGGCCACCATGATTCTTGGCTGCTGGTCCCCCCTCCATCTTCGAAGCAGGCACCAGTAGGTCAGCATTGTTCTGATCTACCCCTGCCTTCCTTTCCCACTTAAGAAGACTTGTATGGTCCAACTGATCATGCTCAAACGATCCAAGACCCTTTTTATTATAGGATCCTCAGCCAAGAAAATCTGCAAAGTAATTTTGCTGTGAACCTTCGAGGTACCTGGCTCTAGGGATGAGGGCACTGACATCTTTGATGGTCACTTTTCAGCCTTCCTCAGTATGTAACAACCACTATAGTTCAGAATGTGTGTCTTTGTAAACTAAATAGCTCCATTTCCTTGAAATGGAAACTGACCAGAAATAAAGTAGCGAGCATCAGGATAAGGTGATTCCTCCTGGAAACACGTTCATTTCTCTAAGTAGATTGACAATCTGACAGCTTCCCAGATTGATGACTCAGTTAGTCCTTGACACAGACTCACTCTGTATCTGTGTGTTTTTAACTTTAGAGGGCTGAAGTCATTACAGTTGTCAGTTTGGAGGCTTCAGTGAAACCTGTCTGCACCAATTAAAATGTGCTCAAGGAAGTGCATTGTGTGGCTGCTGCAGCTGACACAGCTATTTTGGCTCCTGGCCTGGATCCCAAATCAGACTCTCTCCAGCGTCTCCGCTTTCTCTCTCCATCTTCCTCTTGCTTCCACCTCCCACCTCTGTTTTTATTTGGATCCAGCTTCAGTTCTGGTCTTTGTTTACAGCTGATCAATAACTTACCTTCTGTAGGGCTACAGTGGCTGGGACTCAGGTGTCACTGCTCATCTGGCAATCCCAGATGGGATGAGAATGTCTCTTCCCTTGGCTAAGAAATGGTCAAGAGTCTAGATTGTTGGCAGTTTCAGTTCATCTGCTTGACCTCTGACCTCCAGGACTGTGTGACCATCTGTGACACAAAGTGTAGCCTTTCAGATGTGGGCAGTAAGTGTGCACAGCTCCTGTCTGTTCTTCATCTCTGAGTCTCTAGGAGGGAAGCTGCAAGGTTGTACACCTAAATGCATGTGATCGAGGCAAACTTTATTTCTGTGTGTGTGTGTGTGTGTATGTGTGAGTACATGTATGGATGAGTGTATGTGTGTGCATGTGTCTGTGATGTGTGTATGTGTGTGTGTGTGTGTGTGTGTGTGTGTGTGTGTGAGAGAGAGAGAGAGAGAGAGAGAGAGAGAGAAGGGCTTTTCCTGGAAGGCATTAATAAATTAGAATATGGTATCTCTTAATTAATTGGCTCAGAGATTTTAAGTACCTACATTAATCTAATATCCCTAGAATTCCTCTCAAATTAAAGAAACTACTCTTCTAATATATTAAATGAGCCAGATTTAGAAAATCCTGGCGTTTGTTAAGGAATCACAGTAAATACAAACAGAGTGAACCACATCAGGCAGGTTTAATAGCTTTTGATGTAACAATGGTTATGTGTAATTTGTGGGGTTCTCAATGGGGAGTATAATACATTTTGGGGGGCGTTTCAAGACAGGGTTTCTCTGTGTAGCTTTGGCTGTCCTGGAACTCATTCTGTAGACCAGGCTAGCCTTGAACTCACAGAGATCTGCCTACCTCTGTCTCCCAAGTGCTGGGATTAATGAAGTGTGCCACCACCACCTGGCTGATAATACAACATTTTTTAAAGTAAGGTTTGATTTCTTTTTCTTGAAGAGACTAATCTGAATTTCTTAAACTTTTTAATAATTACCAGATTAGCTAATATTGTTCCTATGTTATATTTAGGATCAAGGAATGTAAAATTTTCAACTAAATTGAGTTATTCTAAAATAAATTGAGCTGCATAATACTGACAACCTTTTATATCAATTTTGTTTGCTGAATACCTGCTTGAATATAGCTTTCAACATTCATAGTTAACTTTTAAACCATATGCCAATTTAAAATCAAATTAATTAATGGACAATCTTTGGTTACCTGGGTAATTTCTAAGTAAAATTGAATATAAAAATCTTGTTTTCTGATCATGGTCTGAGTATCTAAGTAACTATGATTATATGTCTTTCTGTGTTACACAGTGGCCATACCTTTGGGTCCTATGGGAAAAAAAGTTCCTTTTTGCTACATGGAGAAAGTGTTGAAGACACACTAATGACTGCTGGGAGTCATAGTCTACAATCCTCCGAGCTTCGGGGTCTGCATGAATGCTAGCATTTGATGGGGAATTTTCAACTCCCTTCCCCCTTCCCGTCCCCCCCTCTTTCTTCTCTCCTTCCTTCCCTCTTTCCTTCCCTTCCTCCTTCCTTTCCTCCACTCCTTCCTTCCTCCTTCCCTTCCTCCCTCCTTTATTTCCTCCTTCCCATTTTCCCCACTCTTTCTTTAAGATGGAACTCATTTGCAGGTTTTAAGAAAGTTGGACTACAACGTGGCTTAACAGCAAACACCCCTGAGTTTAAGAAACAGAAGAACATGAGAATCTGTACTTTAGGGTCTGATGTTATAAGAATGAGACTTGGAGCTCCCTGTTAAAATGATAAATGGATCTAGATGTGGTGGTTCATATCTGTAATCCCAGCACTTAGAACACTGAGGCAGGAGGATCACTAAAAGTTAATGGCTAGCCTGGACTACATAGTAAGCTCCAGACCAGGCTAGGCTAAGACTATATATGTGCTTATGTATCGATCACGTGGTAACTTGATCTGAAGGCATTTAGGGCTCTTATGGGAGCAAGACAAGGCTATTTTGTGCATCTGTTTATCTGCTAGATGGTAAGAATTTCGGTTCTCACCGGAACGTTTTTCTGTGCTTCATGACTTCATCATGCTCTTGATTACTAATGAGCTAAGGTTCTAGGAATTTCTGCCACCTTCTTCAATAGTCATCAAATATGGCACAGTCTAATTGGCAGGCAAGCTATTGCTACAGTCATGAGTGCACAGATCTCTCCTAATTCATCACTTAGCCATCCTGAAATCAGAGCAGAATTTATAGGGGAAAAGTCAGGGTACCTTTCACATCTAAGAATCTTTTGATGTCTCAAAGTTACCATGGGAATTCACAAGTATTTGTTTTGTAATCTTAGAGAGAAAGAAAATCTAGAAAGAATTAGGTCTGCTTTGGGTATTTGTTTTTTTTTTTTTTTTTTTTTTTTTTTTTTGGTTTTTCGAGACAGGGTTTCTCTGTGTAGCTTTGCGCCTTTCCTGGAACTCACTTGGTAGCCCAGGCTGGCCTCGAACTCACAGAGATCCGCCTAGCTCTGCCTCCCGAGTGCTGGGATTAAAGGCGTGCGCCACCACCGCCCGGCTTGCTTTGGGTATTTGTAAGTTGATTTGATGTTGTTATAAAAGCTGAATAACAAAAACTTACTTGTCAAATAAAAGAGTAAGTGTATGTGGGTAAAATATCAACAGTGTTTAAGAAGGAATAAACTTCACAGAAGATAGTGGGAGATCCCAGACATTTTTTAATACTTTCACTGACCACAATGTGTCCCTGCTCAAGACAGAACATCAATTAGATTCTTAGAAAATGAATATTGGACCTCAACAGATAATCTAGCCCCCCTCTATTTTGATTTTGTTGTCATGTTTTGCTTTCTGTTGTTGTGATAAAATACCATGACCAAACCCAACTTGAGGAGGGAAGGGTTCATTTAGCCTACAGGTTACAGTCCATCATCAGGGGAAGCCAAAAGGACACTCAAGAGAACCCTTGGTGCTGTGGGATGTTCTGTATGTCCTGTGGGAGCCTGTTATTGGGTTCCTCGTGGCTTTACCCAGCAGGTTCACATAGAGGATGATTAGGACCACAAACCTGAGTGCAGGTGTCTGAGATGGTTTGCACTTGGCTGTGCTGGGGGATGGTCTGTATGGCAAATGTGTTGCTCTGATTGGTCAGTAAAGAAAACCTGATTGGCCGTGGCTAGGCAGGAAATATAGGCGGGACTAACAGAGAGGAGAAATGAAAGAACAGGAAAGTAGGAGTGACTGCCACCAGGACAAGGAAGATGTAAAGTACCGGTAAGCCACGAGCCATGTGGCAAGGTATAGATTTATGGAAATGGATTAATTTAAGATATAAGAACAGTTAGTAAGACGCCTGTCTACGGCCATACAGTTTGAAGCAATATAAGTCTCTGTGTTTACTTGGTTGGGTCTGAGCGGCTGTGGGACTGGCGGGTGACAGAGATTTGTCCTGACTGTGGGCCAGGCAGGAAAGCTCTAGCTACACCTTGGTATAGAGGCCAGAGGAGTGCTGCTCAGTGGCTTGCTCCTTGGCTTGCTAATCCTACTTTCTTATACAATCCAGGACCACCTGTCCAAGGATGGCACTCCCTCCCACATCAATACTTTATTAAGAAGATGCCCCACAGACTTGCCTAGAGGCCAATCTGATGGAGACATTTTCTCAATTAAGTTTCTCTTCCCAGATGACTCCAGGTCAGTGATTCTCAATCTTCCTAATGCCGGGACACTTTAATACAGTTCCTCATGTTGTGGCAGCCCCAACCACAAAATTATTTTCATTGCTACTTCATAATTGTAATTTTGCTACTGTTATGAATCATAATATCAGTACCTGATATGCAGAATATCAGATATGCAACTCCAAAGGGGGTCTCGACCCACAGTTTGAGAACCTCCTTCTGTGTCAAATTGATTAAAAAAAAAAACTAACCAGGACAATTATTCACTGCAAATAGTGACCCACAGTCATACACTGCTTCCTCTAGATAATTTCACTGTCCTCTGAGCTTTCATGAAGTCCACAGACCTCCAGCAACTTCAGGGAGGAAGCACAGGCTTGAGTTTCTAGAAAAGGATGACCCTGGGTACAAGTGATGACTGAAGCTTCGCTCCCACCTTCCTGGTGTGAGCTTCAGAGAGTAAGACTGCCTTCATTTAGACTGTGCCAGGGACTAGTCAGAACTTGAAGGGTTCTTTAGTCTAGACAACGTTTCTCAACCTTCCTAATGCTGTGGTCCTTTAATACAGTTCCTCACCTTGTGGTGGCCCCCAACCATAACATTATTTCATTGCTACTTCATAACTGTAATTTTGCTACTGCTATGAATCATAATGTAAATATCTGATATGCAAGATATTTGACATGTGACCCACAGGTTGGGAACTGCTAGTCTAGAAACAGTTCCATGGAAGCAGCTTCTATCCATGGCTTAGTGGGGTAAAAGTCACCATAGAGGACAGAGCTTATGGACAGGAGAAAGCTAATTGTAGCTCTGTGTATTTGTCAACACCCTATTTCAGGCGGATGTGTGAAGAAGTACAATCTGCTATGGGAACCCTAAACCACAAGGCTTGTGATGGTACCTGAGTCACCAGCACCCCAGAACCCGAAGGCTCATGATTTTACTTAGATGCTCCACTTTGCACAATGGTGCAGTTATTTGCAAAGGTTTAGTGGAAATTCCATTCTATTTGTTCTGAGATTGACTTTCACCAGTCACCTGTGCAGCTAAGGCCCTATCTGAACAGTCATGAGACTGGCTGCCTTCAAGCTATGAGAAGCCATGCTTGGGCGAGCCATGGTTAGTATGTGGGCTCAGTGTTTACAGAGACTGGAGGCCATAGAACCCGGGCATCTCTAGACAATAAAGTTCCTATCAACAGACATTGCCTGTGGCATCAGTTGGGCACTCAGGGATTTGACTTCTAGCTTTGGGATTAGATGATCAAATAATGGAGTCTGTAAAGCCCAGCCTTAGACACCTCAATGAAATTTCCAGACAGAAGTCTCTGGCCTTGGGAGTTTCTCAGTCTGCACGCTGAAGGGTAATTTTATGGTGACTTAAAACCACTTTTGAAAATAATCAGACTAATACAGAATGAGACCAGCCATTTTCCATGACTGAGAATGGTTTATGAAGATTATCTATGATCCAAAACAGGAGGACTGTTAGCAAAAAATTCTTTTAAAACTTAGAAATAAGGCTGAGAGACAGCATCATGTTCCCCCACATTACAAGGGAGTACTGTTTGACAGACATCTGTGGGGATTCATGAGTGACATGGTGAGTGGATCTGTGTTTAGCTCCCCCCACGCACAATTAGACACTGAGTTATATGCAGCATGTAGATCTCATCTGGTTAAAAAATAAATAAGTAGAGGTTATAGTTGATTGTTTTCAATCTCTTCCAGTTTTCTATCTATATAACAGTGAGTTCATTTCAGAATGTTCTTTGTGGCCAACTGTATATATTCTGTTTTTCAAGATAAATTCTTAAGCATACTCAGCATCTTACTGGGCCTCTCATTATTTAGTTAATGGTCTTTGGCACATAGTCATTCTATATTATATGAGCCATGCTATTTATTGTTCAAAATTTGCAACTGGATACAAGTTCCCTGGAAAGATGGAGAAGGTGGTAGATGCCCCTCCCCCTTCTTCCCAGCCACCCAATCCCAGGGTATGCACTGCCCTGATCCTAAATTAATTACTGGTACCGTCGCCTCCCTCTGTTTTCTTCCTCCCTGCTCAGCCACTGGACAGTAGAGATGGGCTGGCCACTCTCTTTCTGGGCCTCTTGTGAACTACCTCCAAGAGCTGGAGGTCTCACTTCCCGAGAATACATCCCTGGAGGTCTCACTTCCCGAGAATACATCCCTGGAGGTCTCACTTCCCGAGAATACATCCCTGGAGGTCTCACTTTCTGAGAATACATCCCTGGAGGTCTCACTTCCCGAGAATACATCCCTGGCTGCTTCAGGCTGTTTTGCACAAATGAGGGGCTCAGGGGAGGAGCTACTCCGCCATCTTGCCCCACACTGCCCTCCAGGGCACATACTTCTGGCAGATCTGTTTATTGTTTGTCCAGTGTTGGGTTTTTTTGCCCATGACTTACTTATTCATCTGGAGACACTTGTTCCAGAGCCACAGTGGCTGGTTTACCTAATTAGAGGAAACATCAAAGGCTGCTGTGAACCCCGCACCCCAAGCATGACTTTCGGACCCAGGCAGACACTGACCCATGCCGCTAGCAGCCGCGATGAACTAGCACGGTCATTTCAGCAGCTGAACTTGACGTCTTACTCTCAGAGTGCAGTGCTCACAGGAAAGATTCATCCAGGAGTCCAGGCTGCCCCTGCTCTGCGGTCTTCCTCTTGTACCTTCCTCCATAGTTGCCCTGGACATTGGCATTCCGCTTGCAGGTAGATGGAGGAAGGACGGGTGAGTGATTTCCTGGCCAGGCCTAGAAAGTTATGGTCCATAGATGTCCCACAGGTTAGAATACAGCAGTAAAGTTGCATTTTATTGAAATGGAGGCTGGGAATCTGTCCAGCCATGTTTCCAAGAGACGGAAATGGCCTTGGTAATGACTGCTGAATAACCAAGGCCTGTGGTACCCAGGGCCAATTTAGCTGTCACCAACACTAAGGGTAAAGGTCGCATCTGCAAGAAACTTATACCGCTGAGGTCCTCATGGCAAAGGCTGTCGAAAGTACAATGGGGTGTGTGGCTTTGCTTCTTCCCACAGGTCTTCCAGGCAGAGGCAGCCCCTGCCTTCTCTTTACCCACACTGATTGAAGGCTGGCAGCAGGGTGGTGGTTAATCTCAGTTGTGGAACTTGAAAAGCTCTAGAACCACACCAGAGGCAGCCTGTGGGGCATGCCCAAGACGGATTGCCTTGCTTAGGTGAACTGAGCTGAGAAGAGGTGGCCACTGTGGGCGGTCCTGCTCCTCGGTTGGGATCCTGGTCTCGAGGAGAAGGTGAGCTCAGCACAAATCTTCATCACTCTCTGCTTTTCATTTTTCTTTCTTTTTCTCCCCCGTGTCAGACAAACTTGTCAGACAAAAACACAGCAGCCCTTTTGGTGTGTGTGAAATGTCCCACTTTACCTTATATTCTCAGTATAAACAGGCCATATCCCATCAGGCTGCACATTCCGGGGGTAGGGAGCTCTCGCAGTCCCACACCCTTCGGGAATCCTCCAGGTCTTACCTTAGTTGCTTCAGTGTATCCAATTGTTCCACATGGACATGAAAGTGTGGCGTAAACTTAGGGAACAGGTACTTAACTTCATTTTTTCCATTTTGGCCATTCCACACAGGGTCAGTCTTCCTTCGTAGAAGAAAAACAATGTCAAGTTTTACATTATCTGTTCCATGGAAGAATAGTTCCAAGCTGCCCTCCACCTTCCCAAATTTGTGTTTAAGTGGAAGTCCTGAATCCAGAAATGCCAGATTTCCATCAGTTTATAGTACCGTATAGAAACTCCTAGGTCGTTATCTTTGCTATAAGGAGTAATATGGCACAGCCAGTACCATTGACAAACCCCGCCACTCAGCCGGGCCCACACTCCTCATTTCCTCAGGTTTTGGCTGCTAACTGTAGTCATCTATGACTCAAAGGCCACATAGACAGAAACATTGCTCCTTTTCAACAGTTACAGATTAGTCATAATCCTGGGGCTTTTGTCAGTTACTACTGACGGACTGGACATTCTTTTCCCAGAAGGTCCAGGGCACTTTCTAGAACAATTACCGCAAACACTTGGGATTTATCAAGTGTGGGTGCAGAAGCCTGCATGTCCCTTTAGTAGTGCTTGATGACAATACCATGGGTGCCATGGCTCTGGAGGCCACTCTCTGCTTTTTGACTTCTAATGCACTTGGTTGCATCACAAGCTTAAGCCTTTGCTGCTCTGTCTCCACTGCGGTAGACTCAGATCTGCAGCCTAAACAAATCCTGTCTCCCTTAAGTAAACAAACAAACAAAAAACCCTTCAAACACAAAAGTCAGGGCATTTTATAATAGCAACAGGAAAGCTGTGCTACCTTTGGGATTCTATTCTTTAAGCCGCAGGGATGTTGTCTGGTTTCTAGGAAAAGACAGACTTCCCTGGCCTGATCCTTGATGAGGATGCCCAGCTACCACACTTGGAGTCATCTTTACAGCACCTGGACAGCCAGGCACCACACAGAAAACAAACCACAGCTGTGAGGTCTGAGATGGTCCCTAAAAATCCTACCTTCCATGCAGTTTCTTACCAAGTCTTTTGAGCCACAAGGTTGGCTCCTGGTGCTCTTTCCAGCCACATGGGTGGGCTAGGTACCTCAGTGCATGCAGTCATAGATATTTCCACTTTATGCCTAATATACCACCAGGTGGGGCAACCGGAAGCGGCAGTGAACCACGAGTCTTTCATACTCACTAACCCGTAGACTTGTTTTGAAGCATTAAGGCTTTGTGATTCCAATCTGTATGGGGGTGAAAATCCTTCCACAATACCCCAGCTGCCTTTCTGGTAAACACTGTCATGCTGAAGTTGTTTGCCTGGACAATTATTTCCAAATAGAGAAGGAAGTCATAGTTTTCAATACCATGAAACTCAACCTTAGTGGCCAGAGTAAGTTACAACAAACTAAGACATTTCCTCCCCCAGCAGCTTTTTAGTTACAGAATTCGAATATACAAACTGCCCTGAGTGGAAGTAGAGAGAGGGGTCCTTGCAGTCACCCAGAGAACCCTGGGAAATGAACACATCTTTACCACCCATGGTAAGAAGAAAGGCCCAGAAATGTCTCTGTGGGTTTTCAGAAATACTCATAGACTTCATGCCTCATGTTGAATAAGATTTATGCTAATCATGATTTCGTAGTAGTACTTCATGGTCATAACATTAATATTTTAAGTCATAAATTTATCCAGTAAGTGTATATTAAATATGTAAGTATATTGCTTCTAGCTATCTCATATTGCTCTTTTCGTAAAATAACACTGTTTTATTACTGTAAGGAATTTGGGGCATGTTCCCTTCTAGCCATGGAGAAACAGAAACCATAAAATGTGAGTGTGAGTGACCTCACAGTATTTGAGAAACTCTAGTGTTCCTAATGGAAATTCAGTGTCTATCTTCCCACTGTCTAGTGTCCCCAGACAGGACACTAGTCACTCTGTTCCCCTCTCATTGAGCCCACCACTATCTAGCACTTATGACAAAACTAAAGTGAATGTGTGTGTGTGTGTGTGTGTGTGTGTGTGTGTGTGTTGTTTGTGTGGTATGTGTATGTATGTATGTGTGTATGTGTGTGTGTGTATGTGCGTGCATGTATGAGTGTTATGTGTTTAGTATGTATGAGTGTGTGTGTGTGTGTGTGTGTGTGCAATGAATGTATGTGTGTATGGTATGTGTGTGCGCGTGTGTGATTGTGTGATGTGTGTTCACTGGGTGGCAGATCACAAACTAAAGCAGTTTATCCTGGAACCAGCTGGAGTGTTTCCTGTTGAGAAAGAAAATCCATTTTGAGCATTCATTTTATTTGCTTTTTTGGCTCATATCCCTGGAAAGGAGGACTCCCCTGTTTTAATTATATACAGTTGGGCTTCAGGCTTGCCAGCCACAGCCTCCTGGTGTCTGAATGCTTCATCACTACAATGGAATTAATTTATGGACGGAGCTTATTTCTACCTGCTGTCAAAACCAACCTCGCTGTGCTATGCCATGTAACAAACACATTTCACGGCTCATTTAGGCTGCTAGACACACCCTCTAGGCTAACAGGGAAAGCAGAAAGAGCAGCATGAGGTTTTGGGGATACCCAACAAGCTACATTTCTCTGCACATGAGTGACCCCTCTGTCCACTCCCAACTGGAGGTGACCTCCTTATAAAAGGGGGCTTTGGATTTTCCTATTGATCATACCCTTCCTCACCCAGCCACTCCAGAAGGGTGGGGTCTTTCCTTGAGTTCTACCCTGAGCTTCAAGGTCAGGGAGGTATTTTCTAGCCACTGGTCTTGCTGTTGTGGGCTATTCAGAAAACTCTGAGTTTTGCTCACAGTAGACAGCTGCTGTGGAATAATCCTTTTGTACATCGTGAAGATGTGCTGCTCTCATTGGTTTAATAAAGAGCTAACTGGCCAGTGGCTAGGCAGGAAGAGGTTAGGCAAGAGAATCAGACTAAGAGAAGGCTGGGAAGAAGGGTGGAGTCACTAGCCAGAGGGAGAGGAAGCAGCATAGCTTTACAAAGTAAAGGTAATTGAGCCATGTAAAAGAACATAGATTAAAAGATATGGGTTAATTTAAGTTGTAAGAGCTAGTTAGTAACAAGCCTAAGCTATCAGTTGAGCATTTATAATTAATAATAGGTCTCTGTGTGGTTATTTGGGAGCTGGCTTTCAGGACAAAATCCACCTACAGAGAGCTACATAATGAAAGTTGTGCTGAACTCTGACTAGGAAAATGGAATTAATTACAGAGAAGAGGGGGATGATCCTGCAGACATGAAGTGGGTGAAATGTATGAAAATGAGTGACCCAAAACTTAACAGTCCACCCAGGACAGAGAACATGGGACACTTGAATTTTTGGGTCTCAGTTACCTCACTCAGAATGATTACTTCCAGCCCCACCTGTTTGCCTGCAAGTTTCATAATTTCGTTTTTCTTAACAGCTGAATACTATTCCATTGTGAAAATATGCAGTGTTTTTATTGTCCATTTATCAGCTGATGCACATCTAGTCTGTTTTCATTTCCTGGCTATTGTGAATAGAGCAATGAACATGGATGAGCCCATGTCTGTGTGGTAGGATTTAGCGTACTTGGAGTATGTGCTGAGGGTTATAGCTGGATCCCATGGTTGATCTATCTCTAGCTTTTTGTTGTTGTTTTCTTTGTTGTTGTTTGGCTTGAGACAGGGCCTCACCATGTGACTCTGTCTAACCTGGAATTCACTATGTAGACTTAGCTGATTTTGAACTCACAGCGATCTGCCTGCCTCTGCCTTCTGAGTACTAGCAGGCCTGGTTAATTCTATCTTTTTGAGGAACACCCACCCTGATTTCCATATTTGTAATACTTGTTTGCACTCCTGTCAGCAGTGAGTAAATGTCCCCTTCCCCCACACTCACAACAGCACCTGCTGCTGTTGGTTTTGAGCTTAGACACTTAGACGGTCTGACTGGGGGAGACAGAATCTTAAAGCATTTTTTAATTTGCACTTCCCTGGTGGCAACAGACATTGAACATTAGAAAAAATACTGCTGAGCTATTTGTATTTCTCTTTTGAGAACTCTTTTTAGGTTCATACCAATTTTAATTGGGTTGCTTCTTTTCTTGATGTTTAGATGTTGAGTTCTTCGTATATTCTAGACATCAGCCTCTGCCACTGTGTAGCTGGTAAAGACTTTCCTATCCTGGGCTGCCTCTTCACCTGACTGGTGCTAGCTTTGAAACTTCAGACTTGTGTGTTTAAATGGAGTGCCCATAGAAAGAAGCAAGAAAGCGGCCATGGAGAGAGGGAGCTTTCAAAGGAAGGGAGACAGAATGCAGGTGGTATAAAGGGAGAATGAGGAAGAATAGAACAAAAGCGGGGGTTGGGGTGGAAGGGGGATCAGAGGATGTGCAGCAGAGGGAGTGGGGGAGGACGGTCTCTGAAGACATTTGAAAAGCCATACAGAAGCCTTCTACTAAATACAAACACACACTAATTATATACATATATGTATATATACACACACACTAATTATATACATATATGTATATATACACACACACTAATTATATACATATATGTATATATACACACACATGCATATGGAGAGAGGGGAGAGAGAGAGAGAGAGAGAGAGAGAGAGAGAGAGAGGGGAGATATTAAAAGGAGTTATCCTATTACAAGGCAGACAAGACCTCTCTAGACACCACAAGCTATCAAATAAGAAGTTCAGTCCCAGGAATGGCTTATCTCCTTTGAAACTGTTGGTCAGTGGGTCTCCATAGCACCCCAACCACTATGATCTATTGTTATTACTCCTGACTACCTTTCAGAACTTTAGGAAAAGACTGGACTGCTGAAGATACCACATAATTGAGTCGTACAGTGTAGAGAAATCAATCTGGAACTGACTGAAAGCTTCATTCCTCCTGACAAACTTTCAGAGTACTGGAAGGTGCTATGAACACTATGGGTGAAAAATAATCATCAGTCTTACCCAGCTGTGGACCTTGCAAGCCACAATAATGACTCGCACAACATACGTACCGGTGCAACCATGGCATGGCTGTTACGGGAGTAACCAACCACTTTCTGATTGGATTTAAGGCCAGTTCTACAAGGCAGAACTCATGCCTGGCACCGTTAGTGCCAGGAAACCATGGCCAGGAATGCCATCGGCCCCAGAGGAGGCCTACTGTTACTCTGTTACTCTACTGAGTCAGTGGTTCTCAGTCTTCCTGACGCTGTGACCCTTTAATACAGTTCCTGTTGTGATAACCCCCAACCATAGAATTATTTTCATTGCTACTTTACAATTGGAATCTTGCTACTGTTATGAATCACAGTGTAAACAACTGTTTTCTGATGATCTTAGGCAACCTCTGTGAAAGGGTTGCTTGACCCCCAAAGGGATCACAACTCACAGGTTGAGAACCACTGTATTAAATGGACATAGTATAAAACATACTCCTGAGGATTTATCTTCATACTCATAAATTTGCCAACCCTCATCAAAGAAGTTTCGATTTGCTGTAATAGCACTTAACAGAGACCCATAAATAGGTGAACGTGCTGAGAATAAGAGTCTATGGAGTGCTTAGCTCTGAATAGCATATCTCTATCACATCATCCCCTGAACAGAATATCTCTATCACATCATCTCCTCCTAAGGCTCAGGGATCATTGCCAAAAAGGGGGCAGAAAGATTATAAGAGGCAGAGACAGTGAGCGACTACAGCAAAACAGTATTTCCAGGACACAGGGTAGGGTGGCTGCGTTTATGCACTCACGTCAGTTGTGGCAGCATGCACACAACCAAGGAGCTAAAATCCCACATGGATGAGTAAGGCAGCCACACTGGCCCGCCCCTTCCTGAGTAGCTTTTGGTAATTCATAGCTACTACGAGAAGGGAGAGACTGTTTTCTTCAAGGATGTAGGCCCTGAGAGGATCTAGGAGATTGCCTATACCATACACACACTGTGAGCACTAAGTGGCCTCTATGGGTTAAAGAAAGAACATGTGAAATCGGAGAGAGTATTTGCTAGAGTCGAAGGGAGGAACTGAAAAGAATGGGGTGGACTTGATCAAAAGATGCATGCACGCATGCGTGAAATTTTTAAAGAATTAAAAACTTTTAAACGGCAACAATAAAAACTTTGATAGTTTAAAAAGAGAGTGACACAAAATGAAATAAGGCAAAGCGCATTCAGGACCTAGAACAACTCCCAAACGGCACCCATTCTGAGGGAAGAGTCATTTCTGACTACGAGCTCCAGGAGACCAAGAGAGCACCGTTTGCTGTTGTTGGGCATTGAACTCTCACCCTAGGCTTCTTGGAACATGCCAGAAATACCGGGAAGGACTGCAACTGGGAAGAAGGAGAAGGAGAAGGAGGAGGAGGAAGAGGAGGAGGAGGAGGAGGAGGAGAAGAATGCTGCTGCTCACAACACTATCCCTCTTCTCTCTACCCTCTAAACTGCCCTCCACACACAGTTTCCAGATGGTATTTTCCCATCAGGCCCTCCCCCCTGGCATCATTTCACCTGCCTAACAAAGCTGAGACTTGGTAACATGGGCGTTGTACCTACAAGCATGTATCCTTCTAAATAGGGTAGATTCTAGATCCTTCTGTGGCCAACAACTTCTCCTCTTGGTGTACCCACTGCTTCTGGCACATGACACCTAGAGTGGCCTGCTGGAGTTTCTCAGAGAGTTGTACTTGGCAAGCAACCAAGGATCCTTTGAAAAACTTGGGAGCCAAACAAGGCAGGTGGCACCTGGGCCTCGACCTCAGGAGCTTCTTGGGAATGACTAGCACAGGCTAGAGGAAGATATTCCAGTGAGAACAGATGCTTGTCTCAGATGAAGGTAGGGTTATTCTTTAGCAAATACTCTTGCCATTTCCAGCAGCCAAGGCCAGATTCCTGGATGGCCTTCTATAGGTTCTGGGCTGGGGCTGCAAACATTGGACTGGTAAGGTAACCCCTTCCATGGACATTCAAGGTCATGAGAGGACATTAGAATGCAGGGCCATTAAAATGACAAGGATGAAGCACATCGCAGTAGGCACTAGACTGTCCACCCCTTTTCTGGTGGAATCATATATTCTAAAGTGCAGGAATTATCTGAAAGCATGCCTCTAGGCAAAGGAGGAAAAGGGAAGAGAACACACATATGAACACTGTGCTTAACTATCTGGCTTGTTTGGGTCAAATATCAGATTGTCTTATATTTTTGGTGGTTGTTTTCATCCCGAAAAACAAAATAAATCAAAACAAAACAAAAAACCCCAAGACCATTTTACAGCTTTCACTCTTAATGTAGAGATGGAATATGGAAGCTCTGGGAGCCCAGACATGGGAAAGAGAGTACCCTAGTATCTTGAGAAGCTTGTCTAGAAACATCTGTACCATGGAGGGAGGTCACTTTGGCACAGAGACCTATCCGGAAGCCCTAACAGTACCCTCAACTACTGGTTACATGGGTTTTTCCAAGTTGGTTTTGTGATACTTCAGCATGTGATTATTACACATTCCATAACAGAAACACATGAAACGTTCTGAAAATAAAGGGCTTTCATTAACGTAAAAGCTCAGGTACAAATGGCTAGAGGCGGCTGGCTTCCCAGCCCTACTCAGCAGCTACACAGCAAGGCAGCAAATTCGGGCCACTGCCACGCTGAAATGTGGGCCCTTGTGGACCCCCTCCCATATCCCTGACATTAATAGGCCTAGAACAGACACTAGATGGCTGGGCCTTTAAGACCAGATGCAGTAGAAGTTTCTAGAAGGTGAAAGATGAGGGTAGACTTGGCCTCTGGTGGTGTTCTGGCCTTTCATCCCATGGAAGAGATTTTTTTTTCCCCATCAGCCAAGGATCTGTCCTGCAAACTGGTGCTGATTCCTAACAAGCTCTGCCTGCCCTTGAATATGACCCCAAGCCCCAGTTTTCCCACAGGTGTCTCCTGCAGTACTGACCCTGCTTCAGACTCCAGGCTCCTCTGTCCTCCATGCCCAGCACAGCCTCATTGACATCCCCAAGTCTGACTTTCCTCCCAGACTTGCCCTGGCCTCCCCCTGCTTTTGGCTCTTCCTGCCTCGGTATCCACAGCTGGCCATGACGCCTTCCAGCGGAAACCGGAAGGAGCAGTAGCCTCTCTCACCTGGCTGCACAGGAAGTGTTTCCTAACAGATCTTCCTGAGTCCTGCAAGGAGAGATGGAGCAGCCTCCAAGCTGCTTTTGGCCATGCCCAGACTTGAAAACAGTCAATGGCTCAGGGTCTTATCCAACAGCAGATCCGGAATTCTCAGCTTGGAAAGGGATCATTTTCACATCTCCTGATTGATACAGAATATGGCAGTCTGTAAGACTGTGATGCCAAGACCTTATTGCAAAACCTTTGGACTTTTCTTTTCTAGTTTCTTCTCATTTTCTGCCTGCTATCACAGCTCCTGACACCCCCAGCAAGCCATGCGCGTGAGTGTGCAGGCTCATTCTTCTCAGCAAAATCATGTCTCTGATCATGCCCCAGATCTCTGTCTGTATATATGAATATTCTGTTTCTCCAAGAGTAGAGATAGGATCTGATCCTCACATTTTATGCAATCATGAATGCTCAGGATACATCAAAAGGAGGCAAGGCTGGAGGAACAGAGCCTAAGAGCCAACAATGAATCCTGACAGTGCACACTGGAGATATCTTAGTCCCCAACCACTGATGACTTAGTGGAGTTTAATTGGTTTTAGACCAGTGTTTCTCAACCTTTCTAATGTTGTGACCTTTTAATACAAGTGACCCCCAACCATAAAATTATTCTTGTTGCTACTTCATAACTGTAATTTTGCTATTTTTATGACTCATAATGTAAGTATTTGTTTTCCAACAGTCTTAGGTGACCCCTGTTGTTGGGCAATGCCAAGGGGTCATGACCCACAGGTTGAGAACCAGTGTTTTAGACAACAGAGGTCATCACTCATGCTTGTCCCCTCTCCAGTGTAAGTTTCAAACCTCATCCCACTAGGCCTCTACCAACGAGGACAGACTGAGGATCACTTTTGTTCAAGTTCTGAGTAGGTGTTTAACATTGTTAAAGTGCTGTTAAACCCTATTAAAATCACTGTTAATCTTGTGAGTACTTATGATGCACATTTTCCTCTGTAAATAAGCCAAGACTTTGGAGAATGGGGCAATGTGTGCCCCTCATGAACAGCCCTTCGGCTCTCCCCTAGTTTTGGCTACCTTGGACTAAGGACTGCCCATTAAACAGCCCTTTGGATGAGCCTCATGCCACCACTAGCTTTTCACGAAGCCGCACGATAACCACAGCTCCTTGCTGCCGGGCACGACTCTGGCTCCTGAAGGTGGAGTTGCAGTGTTGTGTGGCTTTCCTGGGGAGATGGGAATAAATGTGTATTCACCCCAGATCAAGCCCCACCAACAGACTGAAGGAATGATGCTTCCAGGTCCCACTCGGTGAACCAGAGAGTTTATTGGGCTTACTTATAGAGGCATGGGTGAAGGGTTACTTATAGGAGTGTGGCTGACTTAAAAAACAAACAAACAAAAACAACAACAACAAAACCCAAAAAGGTGCATTATGAAAACGTCCCACCCTATCATGAATAATTACTGTTAGATCCCAGAATCTTTAGTTACTCAGAAGACTTCTTTGTTCTTCAGAATTGGAGTCTCTCCCTTTAAGGCTTGTACCACGCTGCCTTTGGTATGGTGTTCCCTTTCTTCTAATCCTCTCTCATTTCAAGGCCTGATCATGGACAGCTGCCTGTGGCCATGAAGATCTCTTTTATAACAAAGCCTATCTACAGGAAAACTTTATGTCAGCAATGAGGCTACCGCCCTGTATCTCTCTCTCTCTCTCTCTCTCTCTCTCTCTCTCTCTCTCTCTCTCTGTCTGTCTGACAGAGTTGATAAGATAGTGGACTGTGCTGTGGCCTTGCAGTTCTGCTCTCACACGCAGACATGAGCAAGCCCAACCCCCACCTCAATTCCTAGACCAAAGACAACCTTCAATTACAGCTTTACCAGTGCCTTCTTGACTTCCGGCACATAGGTCAGGTCAAGCTAGATCACATAACATGGAGCTCCCCTCATCCCCACAAGAAAACCTTTAAGAGACAGGGACCCCATTTGTTCTCTGAAATTGAAGGTTCGCCCTTCCCACCATGCTGCTGCCTATGGCATGGCACCGGCTCTCTTCTAACACTCTGCTGCTTCGAGGCCTGGTCACCTGAGTGAGAAGACACAGATGGCTGCGGTCATAGGCTGTCTCTCCCTAACAAAGCCCACCCGAAGGGTAATTTCGTGTCAGCTCCCGTTTATAAACCTATCACTCCTTTGTTCCTTCTTTTAGTGACCGCACTGGACGCTGCATCAGGAAGTACCACTCACCGTAATTCCACTTCAGTGGCTCTCAACCTGTGGGTCTCGGCCCCTTTGGGGGTCACATATCAGATATTCTGCATATAAGATGCTATTATTATAATTCATAACAGTAGCAAAATTACAGTTATGAGGTAGCAATGAAATTAATTTTATGGTTGGGGGTCACAGCATTGAGGAAGGTTGGGAACCACTTATATAGATACCTCCTATATACTGGACCAACTTCTCGGGGCAGAAGGCAGTGGCAGGTACAATCCCAGGTGGGGCTCTGGTAACTCTATGCCCTCTCTACGCCCAGGAGTGGGCATGAACAGTCTTGTCACCATGACGGAATACCTTGCTCCCACTGTATCCTTTCACTTGCTTCCCTGCCTGACTAGGGCCACGGTTTCATGATAAAGAGGGGATGGTGACACTATGCCCAGAGGTGATCTGGCTACATAGCAGACTCGTGGCCACTCTGTGAGCCAGCCTCACTCACCCTCCTGCCTGCCGCTGCCAAGTGAGGCTTCTCCTGAGCACTCTTCTTCTTGCCTAGTTTGATCTTCATCTTGAATCAAGTGGGCTGAGCTGGTAACACGCCGTGAAGAAGCCATGGCAAAGACAGAAGGTGTGGCAGCTAGGTGACAGTAGAGACTGTGGTAGCTGTCCCGTGACAGCAGTGATGGCAGAGATGGAAACGCCAGCAGTGGGCAAAAGCTGTCAGACATCACCCCGGCAGCAGCTGCAGGAACAGTAACATGGGTGACGCGTCCCTGAAGAGCCACCACCTAAAAAAATGAAAGAGAGAGACCGGAGGGAACTGAGGCGGAGAAGGATAAAAGCCTGCAAAAAGCCTCGGTCGCTGGCAGAATTGCAGATTGCTGCCCGGCCCCAGGGCGCTCAGACCCGCTCCTCATACCTAAGGCTGCAAAGGAACTGTCACTCTAGGGCGGAAGGACCTGGCGCCTGAGGCCTGCTACACTAGGACCCTAAAGGGCTCCACCTGCTGCTGCTCCCAGCTGTCTGTCATTGCTGCTCCAGACATCCCCTCCCCTACACAGCAGGGACCACAGCCAGCTGAGTGGTGCATGGAGGGGGGACACTCACTGCCTGTCTGCTGGGCTCTTCATTCCCTGCAGGCCTCTCCTACTCTGGAAACCCGACTGATCTGATTAATCCCTCCCTTGAGTGAACCTCATGATATCAGAGGGAAACACTGATTTGAATTCTTCCCTCTAACACAGCAGAAATTATCCATCAACTCCCAAGAGCTTTTGAGTTGAGGAATAAACGAGGCCATTCACGTCCTTTTCTGGTGTCTCCCTGACTGTGTACAAGGACAGCAGAGGCCACACCTGGGGGCTGAGGGCAGACCTAGGGTGGGTGAGAGGGCGTTCTCCCCAGGAGGTCGGGAAAGCTGAGGCTCCACTGACAGGAATATTATTTAACAAGTGCCTTGTGGCCGTCCTGAGATGACAGAAGATAAATTAGACCAAGACAGTGTGACAGGGCTTCCCACTCCAAGTGAAGAGGCCTGGGAGCCAGAAGAATCAGCTAATTTGGCATCTACTATTCTGTTAACAGTAGAAGAGAAAATTCCAGTTGCTTTTTAAAAACTTCACAAATCTTTATTTTTCTGCTCCAGACATATTTTTCTTGCTATTTTTAAAGATCTATTTCTCTTTATTTTTGAGTATGGGTGTTTTGTCTGTGTGTGTTTCCATACACCACATGTATGCAGCACCCATGGAGGACAAAAGAGAGAGTCAGATTTCCTGGAACTGGGATCACAGAGAGCTGTGAGCATCTAGGTCCTCTGCAAGAGCAGCAAGTTCTTTAACCACTGAGCCATCTCCCTAGCCCTTCTAATGAATTTTTAATCAAGATTTTGGGGGCTGCAGAGATGTTCAGTGGTTAAGAGCACTTGATGCTGCTGCAGGTTCAGTACCCAGCACCCACATGGTGGCTCACTGCCATTCATAACTACAGTTCCAGAGGATCTGATGCTCTCTTCTGGCCTCTACAGGCACCAACCAGGTGCACATATAGGTATACATACACACACACACACAGACATTCAGACAGACAGACATTCAGACAGACAGACAGACATTCAGACAGACAGACAGACTAGCACTCATAGACCTAAAAAATTAAATTAAAAAACTCACCAGGGAGTGCAAAATGGTTAAGAACAAGAGCAACAAATGACAAGCCAGCTAGAAGGGTGTGTTCAAAGAGGGGGGGGGGAGGGAAGAGGCAGGGTCAGAGATGAACACACCCTCATCACTGGTGGGTGAGAGTGAAGAAAGCAAGAGGAAGAGGCAATCCGTGGCAGAGCTTTAGTGGCCCAATGCTTGGAACCTACGGTTGTGTAGCCAAACCTAGAACAGAGGAGGAGCCAGTAGCAAGCCATAGCATAAGGACGTAGAAAGCCAGCAGTCAATGGTCTTAATCTTGACACCGATCTTAGGAATTAATGGCTTCTGGAAACTTTGTATTGAAAAAGAGTCTAAGGCTTGACAGTAGTGCATCGCAATTGATTAGCAATGTCTGTTTGGTGTGCAGGGTTTGTCAAGGGGAGCTCAGTTAGTGTGGAAGGAAGGAGTACTGCTGTTGCCTAGACAAGCAGATGGTATTGTTTGAATGGGGATTCAGGTCAAAGGTCTACAGACTATGTGGCCGTCTTTAACTTGTGTTCTACATGCTATTTCTCTTGGAAATTCATGAACAAAGTGATGCATTATGGGTTGGATATATTTTTAGATTCCATTGCCATGAAAAAAATTTACACAATGTATCTGTTGTTCAAATTTTATATCCAGTTAACTTTTGGAATTTGGGTCATAACACTTTCTCTTGCAGAGCCAGGCAGGTAGTGTAGAGATCTCTCTGGTTATTTGTGGAGTACCATGGGGTGGGCTATCTGTATGGGCTTGAAACATCCCTTTCAGCCTCCGGCCTTGAGCTGCAGAGAGCTGATGCTCATATGTCTAGTCCATGGTCCAGGACACTGCTGCTCCTGTGCTCAGTCAGCTCAGGCTGACTTCAGTTGAAATGACAAGATTCTCCTTCACAGAGTGCACAAATGTCACATCACTGCTTCCTCTCTGACATCCAGACGTTCAAACATCCATGTGACAAAAGTTCTTGACATAACAGCCAAGGAAGTATTGACTCTGCATCCCTCTCCAGACAACACAAGAGGCCTGTGTGCAAGCTGAAAGATCTCTTTGCAAGTGGCACTCAATACCACCTGGTCCAAATGTGAGTAGAAATAGAATAGCTCGTTTTGGGCCTGAAGTCATTTTATTTTGTTCATAAGAAAATGTAAGTCGAAACTTTGATCAATATCTAAAAACCAGGTCAGTAAGATTACGGTTTTGTTATAATGTTTCTATTTTGTCACCAAGAACATAAAATGAACAGACAAAATAAAAGAGCTACATATATTTTTAAGGCTAACACTGCAAAGGTGAGAGGTCACAGAGTTATGTGTGATTGCCTGTGATCTCCTTCCTTCTGGGGCAAGTATTTTGAGGCCAGCATCTCGTAAGTCATCCCGCACTCCCCCAAATGTCTTGTGCATGAGAAGCATGGTCAATAACACTGTGGAAGTAGAAAGATGGTGCTGACGGCTGTGCAGGTGGCTTCTGTGATACAAGCCCTTGGTGAGCAAGCCTGAGGATCTGAGTTCGATCCCCAGCACCTACACAAATTGCACATGCTCCGACTCCCAGCCCCAGGGAAGGAAGACACAGACAGATTCCTGGGGCTTCTTTGGGGTAACCGGTCGAGTCCTAGTAAGAGACTCTCTCTCAAAAACTCCAAAGCAGACAACCCTTGCTGGTTGACAACAGAGGCTGACCTCTGGCCTCTATGTGAGCCTTCATGTGTGCCCCACCACCACATGAGCATGCACACACCCACTCATTCATACAGAAAAAGAAAGAAAATATGGTGCTGCGTATTGAGTACTGGAAGGAATCATGCATTTGAACTTGAATTTATTCCCTGATGCATTCCCTGTCCCTAGAAAAATACCTGTCACATGGCAGTTCTTAGCAAAGGAGGAATATGACCTAGGCAAGCTTGCTGACAAGCAGGTATTGTATGCAGTGTGGCTCCTTCTGAGAACATCTCATATTCCCATTTCCACGATGTGCCCAGGGGTGGATGTCTCTCTGAAGCATTCCTGGATGTCCTCTTGAGAATCTAGGAAGAAATACACCTTTCTCCTTTGAGATCTCCTTAGTCCCATCACTTCCGTCCAGGTGTCGACAGCCCTGTGACATTTAACTCCTCCTAGAAGACAGAATCTGTTTGCCTCTGCCAGATGGTTTTATGTCCTACAGGTCAGGAACTGACCTCTTCATTGCATGTGTCTGGTGCTGAGAGCAGCAGAAATTTGACCCCATCTGAAGAGATACCGAGGTACTCTCCTAAATGAAATGACGTGACTCATTTGGACATAGTAGAGCAGACAAATTAGAGTTCAGTGGCAATTATGGTGAATTTTGGTCAGGATTGCTTGGGATTCAGACACTGTTTGCAGAGCACAGCTTGTTACATTTAGAGCCAGCTGTAGGTCGTGTTAGTCACTACCATCCAGCAGCCTGCTGTCCGAAAGTCAGTTGTAGAGCCGAAGACAGCACATTCTGTGTAGGAGTCAATAACAGGAGAGGAAATTGGAGCTCAAAGTCCCTTGGGGCAAGATGAGCCTAGACGGGTGTCTGGCCCTAAGGGGCAGGTCTGCAGGAGGACTGAGAAGCAACAGGCACCTGAGACACTTCGTCCACAGCACAGCTACCTGTAGCTTTTCAGAGACACCTTGTCCTCCAGATTAGATGGTAGGCTTACTCCTCAAATGCAGAGATGGTCCATCTTTTGTTCAGCTGTTAGAGCCTCTAGAGTCAGGGAGGGAGAGAGGTCACATGGCTAACGGTTCCCAGGCAAGGGGAGCTCGGCCTCAGTACACAGGAAGTCCTGTTCCCTGGGCCTGGTCACTGAGGAACAGATGAAAACCCGGGGGAATGAGAGGTTCCGGGGTATTTCTGCAGCCATGCTTCATCTGGTGACAGGTGACTTAGTAATCTCACTGTGAAGTAAGAACTGACCTGACTTTTTAAAAGTCCACATTAAACATACAGAACTATGGAGGTTTCTGGACTTTTCAATTTTAGTTTTGTTATTTTATTTATTTATTTATTTATTTATTTATTTATTTATTTATTTATTTTTGGTTTTTTCGAGACAGGGTTTCTCTGTGTAGCTTTGCGCCTTTCCTGGGACTCACTTGGTAGTCCAGGCTGGCCTTGAACTCACAGAGATCCGCCTGGCTCTGCCTCTTGAGTGCTGGGATTAAAGGCATGCACCACCACCACCCGGCAGTTTTGTTATTTTAATGAATTCATTCATTCGGTATAGGCTCCTTATGATGCATCAGCCTCCTGAGTGCTGAGATTGTAGGCATGCATCACCACATCCAGGTCACAGTTTTTTGATATTGTTTTGGTTTTCTTGTTTGTAAACTAATTTATTAATATATAGGTTGCCGATAATCTTTTATCTATAATCAACTGCATACTTTAAAACACATCATTCATGAGTTCAGGATGTTTTTACAACCGTTGCTGTGGATGAAACTGTGTCCACTGGAAGTCTGTATGTTGAATCTCTAACCTCCATTATGCCTGCTTTGGGTAGCAATATGTTCAAGGACGCGGTCAAAGCTAAATACGTTGTTAACTAACATTTCTTGGGGGGAAAAAAGCTGCGCCAGTATTAATACTTTCCAAGCTTCAATGACTGGAGAACTGGAATAGTGCAGGCCCAGAGTCTGGTTATTTGGGGCTGTCTCAGTATCTAATTAATCATTCATTGGCCACCTCTGTGCCTGACCTTCTGACTATTAAGTAAATCTTTTTGAAATGTGCACACAGACTCCCAGCTTCCCCAAAGCCAAGGATGTCATCAGGGAACCTCTGGGCCTGCGACAGAAACTGTCCTGCTTTGCTGTCACCGTCTCTTGATGTTGCCATCAACGTATCTGCAACACGTCCTGATTCATCATTTGCTTTGTTCTGTTACTATAAAAACTTACCAAAACTGTTACCAGTTTGGACCAGGGAACTTGGGGTAACTTGGATTTGTCCTCCCAGTCATGGTCACTCATATTTGGCTCCAAAATAAAATATCTCTTACGCTTTTTGAGGTAAGAGCCATGGGTTTGTTTTGTTTTTGAGGTTGCATTGATACAGTCCTGACCTTGACATGATACATTAGTGTGCAACCCAGAAATGGGCTCTCACCGGAACCCTGCCCCACTGGCTCCTACATCTTGAGATGTGGCAGCCTCCAGAGCCCTGCAGGAAGTAAGCGTCAGCTGTTTACAGCCCTTCCAGCCTATGGTATCATGCTGTAGCAACTACAGCACCTCCTACCTGTCTCCCTGCCTCCTGCCCAGGTTCAGGTTCGTCCTCTCTAACTTAACCCCACTTATCCTCATTTATATTCTTGGAGGCCTTGTTCCTGAGTCCAGCACACAGGCTGAAGCCTCTCAGTGGACACTATACAGCTGCCTAATGCCCAAAGGAACCAGCTCTTTGACTGAGACACTAGTCAATCCCATCTCACACATTTCTTGTTCATATTTCACAATAAACTGATGCCCTAAAGCTCAGAGCAGGGAGACCAGATTTGTGGCAGAGAAAAGCACATTCCCCAAGATTCCCCTGAAATGCTTGGTTGCCTATGATGTCATCATGTCAGTTTTCACAAAAAGATGCCATTGTGCAATTAAGGTAAAGGACGTGTGGTGATTCCCCCCGAGCATCCAGTTAAGTAGGACGCAAGCTCCAGCTAGGGCTGATTCTGGTAAACGTGTGCATTTTCCTGCTGCAGTCTGACAGTTACTCATCAAAGCAGGAGGTCCTCTGGGCACAGGGAGTCCCAGCATGCTTTAGAAAGAAGAAGGCTTTGATGTTTCTGGCTTATTCCTGCCTCTCTTCACAGGAGCCCAATTCCCTTCTCTGGGAAAAGCCTCCTAATGCTCCCCGCCACACCCCTCCTGCAACCCATAATCAAGGTAGTTTCACCATTCTTCAGCAAAGAGAGGGTGTTTATGTCCCCCTTGGCCCTGACAGTATCAGCAAGAGAAGCTGTATGAGGAGTGTTTGTTGAATGACTCATGGATTAAATGAACTGAAAAGGAATCGGAGCCACCTGAGGCTGTATAGTTTACCACTTAGGGTATAGAGAATGCAGTCTAGCGAGTGCTTCTGAGGTCTTTGAGCAGAGCACCACACAGAGGAAGTGGCCCACCTGCCACATCGTGGCATGAACTGCTCTCTGCACCCCTGTCCCCATGTTTTAGCCCATCTCCCACTTACGCACAGGCACCCAGCAGCACAGGAACCGCAGGCCCCTCATCAGAACTGAAGCATATCGTGTGTTATATGTTGGCTCTTTCCACTCCTTCACACGCAGTTCCAGCATGTCTCCTGGCTCCTGTCCAGGTTCAGGGCAAAGCTCAAAGTCCTTCTTCATCAGAGCTTGGTCC